>NC_135721.1:80855423-81156591 GCF_964656455.1 Halichoerus grypus | reverse complement strand
AATTATTGAGAACCCCAAATAGATTTCATTTATGTGGGTTATATCTAGCAATATTTTCCATATTAGAAATTAAAACTGAGAAATAAAATAAAATAATAAAATAAAACCGAGAAATGTTTAAAACACAGGAATACCTAATACTCATTCCATCATCCCATTTGTCATCAAAAGAATGGCATAGTCACAGATAATATAGCTCCAAAAAAACACACCGTGCACTCCTAAAGAGAATGAGTATGTAAAACGCAAACATCATTTATTATTATAAAAACAGTTTTGATCTCACACACCCCCTAAACAGTCTCAGGGATCACCAAGGATTCCCAGAGTATATGTTGGGAAACTGCTGCTCACTGTTAAAGTCAAATAGGATTAGTCTCTGTTCCCCCAAACAGAGCTCACACCTCCCAAGCTCCTCCTCTTCAATGAGGATGTTTCCTTAGTCTGAGTCCTATCTGCCCCGCTACCTCTAATCCACATCACACAACTTCTTCTCTTTTGAAAGAGGAACTTACATGTTATCTCCTTTGTGCAATTTTTCATGATGGGCCACCACCGTGTGTGTGTGTGTGTGTGTGTGTGTGTGTGTGTGTGTGTGTGTGTGTGTTCCTTCTTAAGACTCTTCAAAGTATTTTATTTATATCTCTTCTATGGTACTTATAACATGTCCCCTTCCATTATTGCTGCTTATGTATTTATCTTATTCCTTCCTTGTACACACCTGTTGTTCTCACCTTTCCAACACTAATTCCCCCTTCTACTATTACCATCCCAATTTTGCTTTAACAAACTGCCCCTCCCCAAGTGTATACAATTTCATGGGATTAACCATCAAAGAACCCCACCTTTCTATGGACAAAGGGTAAAAACATGAGCCAAACTAGGCCAATCAGATACTTAGCCCTAGAATTTTAAGTATGAGCAGACACTGGATTTATTTGGTGCTCACTCAACTTGAGAGAAGTGCCTTAAAGAGAGATTTTTCTTTAGGTATTCTACCTAGATTCCTAGAGCTGCTTCACTTCCTGCCTTAGTTCTTCCTCTTTTCTTTTGGTTTTGTGAGCTAACCTGTATCCTTCAAATAAAATGTTTTTCTGTCTAACTTAACTGTGGTCAGTTGCTGTTGCTTACAAACAAGCTCCTCTTCAGATTGCTCCCAGAGTTCTTCCCCCATCACACCTCCCCTAGTACAGCCCTCCACACCAGTAGCTAGACCCACCACAGCATGTTAAGACTGCCCCAGTCATCCAATCCACAAAGTGAAGTCCAGGGGCTGCCTCCACCTACCACCTCCTCCTCTGCCTCCTCCTGGCATTTGACCATCATCACTTGTCATGGTTGGAGCTCTTGCTCATCTTCCCTCTAGGCTACATCCAATGTCACCTACCTTTGCCCCAAGTCCCTATGTTCCATTAATGCCTCCCTACCCTGCCACTGCAATTTATACCTGTTTCTGAGCCAAAGTATCACTGATCAATCATACCCATAATCTGTAACACTAAGAATATAATTCTGGAAGCAATACAAAAAGGTATCCAGCGTGTAAAGTAAAAGAGCTGTCTGAACCAGTTGCTAGACATGAACACATTGAAAATCATGTTGCCACCATCCTGTCCTGTTATACTGCTGTGGAATATAGTGATTCAGAAGATGATTCAGAATTTGATGGAGTAGATTACTTGGAGTAAGAAAAATGCATTGGTAAATATTACAGAACAAAATGCAAGCATCCTTTGTGGTGCTTGTTCTTTGAAAATTCTTGATCATTCTAGTGTTTTGCTTTCTTTCCCTCGATAACCCCTTTCCTCCATAAATTTTTATGTCTAAGAAAATATTAAAATACATTTCAAACTAAATGTTTTACATTGGCTTACCTTTTTTTTTTCCCTAAAAAGACTTAATTTGGTCAAATTAGCCACTGAGTATTAAGCATCGAAACCTCTTACTAGAGTAACAGATTTGGTTTTGTGGTATACCTTAATTATGCACTCTGTGAGTTTTAATTTAAAGAAAACCAATGAGATTGAAATCTTAAGGGCAACTGCATCTATTTATAAGCCTTAGTGCATTTCCTGATATTTTTTAAAAGAAGAAACACTGCTTTGATGATATGGACAATTCAGAAAGTACATTCACCTTGTAGTGTTGAATTCTCTTAAGGAAATACTTGAAATTTTAAAAAGTATTATTTTATTGTTTTTAAATACTTACCTTATTTGAGTGTTTAACATTATCCCCTCCCCACTTATATACTTTTATATAAACACCCAAAAGAAATGAAAAGGATCTATTCACACAAGAACTTGCACATGAATGTTCATAGGAGCATTATTTATAAGAGTCAAAATATTGGAAAGAACCCAAGTGTCCATCAACTGCTGAATGGATAAAGAAAATGTGATATATACATAAAATGAAATAATACTCAGCCGTAAAAAGGAATAAAGTTCCCACATATGCTATAGCCTGGATGAGCCTTGAAAAGATGACAAAATTGAAATCATAAGATTAAGAATATTATGAAAGAAGTCAGTCATAAAAGCCCACATATTGTATGATTCCATTTGTATGAAATGTCCAGAATAGACAAATTTTCAGAGACATAAAGGAGATCAGTGGTCACCTATAACTGGGGCGGGTGGGAAGACAGGAGGAGGTATCTAAACGGTACAGGATCTTTTTTGGGGTGATGAAAATGCTCTAAAATTGATTGTGGCACAAATGTATGGACACTAAAGCCCCTAAATTGTACATTTTAAGTAGGTCAATTTGTGGTGTGTGGGTTACATCCAAATAGAACAGTTACATAAAGGAACCAAAAAGAGCAATGATATTACCTTGAAGGTGATGGCTGACCAACTATGCAGTGAGGAAGAATGACAGCAAAGAACTACAGGTAGGAGGAAGTTTATCAAAAGTGGCTTTAATTCTAAATTCAAGAATTTTCTTTATTCTATATACCAGAGTGAGCAAACTATGGCTTACCATCTGTTTTTGTAAATAAAATTTTATTGGACCAACCATGGCCTGTTGAGTGTTGTCTATAATTGCTTTCATACTGCAATGACAGAGCTGAGTGGTTGTAATCACCACTATATGCTCAGCAAATCCTAAAATATGCACTACTTCCTCCTTTACAGAAAAAGTTGGCTAACCCCTGATATATATTATATAGGGTGAAGCCAATGAAGGTTTTTGAGAAGATAACTCTGCTTGCTGCTCGGAGAATAGATTTGATAGGGGAGAAACAAGCAGAATGTGCTTGTCCTGGACACAGACCCCCAGAATTCTGTGTACCACCTCTCCCACCAGCGGTCACCCTCTGCTTGACCCTCTGCTCATCTCTGCTCAGGGCTATACGATGGAAAGTATGTAACTTCCACCTATTCTGAGACTAAGGACACAGGATGTTTTGTTCGGTTGGTTAGTTGTTTTAATTGAGACATAACTGACATACAACATTGTATTAGTATCTGGGGTACAACATAATGATTCCATATACATATATATTTGAAATAATCACCAAAATAAATCTAGTTAACATCCATCACTACACATAATTATACACAGTACAGTATTATTAACTATAGTCACCATGCTGTACAATACATTCCAGGACTTACTTATTTTATAACTAGAAGTTTGTGCCTTAGATTGTTTCCATATCTTGGCCATTTTAAATAATGCTGCAATGAACATGAACATGCTGTTTGAGTTAGTGTTTTATTTCCTTTAGATAAATACCCACTAGTAGAATTGCTGGATCGTATGGTAATCTAAGTTTGAGAGAGTGCTCTGTCCTCTCACTGTGGCCTGATTTTCATGGCAGGGTGTTCATTCAGTCATTTCCTCCCATAGTTGGGAATGAATTCACCTTGTGTTGCACTTTGAACAGAAACCCAACCCTGACTCTGTACCTAGGTGTTGTCAATGCTATCAAAAGTAAACTCTTTGGTCGGGGCCCTAACAGGGTAATACCAGAAAGTGAATTATTGGATAAGAAAGCAGCAGTAAAACTGTGCAAGACTGTTGAATCACAGATCTGTAACTCTGAAACAAATAATACATTATATGTTAAAAAAGAAGAAGAAGAAAAAGAAGATAACAGGAGGGGAAGAATGAAGGGGGGCTATCGGAGGGGGAGACGAACCATGAGAGACAATGGATTCTGAAAAACAAACAGGGTTCTAGAGGGGAGGGGGGTGGGAGGATGGGTTAGCCTGGTGATGGGTATTAAAGAGGACACGTTCTGCATGGAGCACTGGGTGTTATACGCAAACAATGAATCATGGAACACAACATCAAAAAGAAAGAAAGAAGAAAGAAAGAAAAGAAAGAAAGAAAGAAAGGAAAGAAAGAAAGGAAAGAAAGAAAAGAAAGAAAGAAAGAAAGAAAGAAAGAAAGAAAGAAAGAAAGAAAGAAAGAAAGAAAGAAAGAAAGAAAGAAAGAAGAAAGAAAGAAAAGCAGTAGCAACATACAGGCTACAGCATTGCGAAGAATGTGGCCACATCCCTCTCTGGTGGGATCAGTGGTGATTGGACCTCCATGCTGCCAGTTTATCCCAGGTCAAGATGCTCAAACAGCCTGAAGGTGAAGACTGGTAAAAGTCTCTAAGGAAAATCTAGATCTGGTCCCTGACTTCCTTGCCTAAAGGTACACTGCTTGCCTTTAAACACCAACTGTAAGTAATCATAAAAACGGAGGGAGAATGTATTTGTAGCTCTTCCTTTACTTAGTCCTTTAAATGAAATGGATTAAAACATTGAAAATGAAATATTTTATTAATTTTAAAAGGGGGGTAGGATTGTTAGCCACTTAAAAAACAAGAATAAAGTTCTAGTGGACTTGACTACCAAAAGAAATGTTTTTTTTACTTCTTTTATATTTTATTATTTTCCACCTTTATTGACATATAATTGACATATTACATTGTGTAAATGTAAGGCATATAGCATGTTGATTTGATACACATATATTTCAAAATGATTACCACCATAGCATTAGCTACCACCTCCATTATGTGACGTAACTACCATTACTTTTTGGAGGAGAGAAAATTTAAGGTGTACTCTCTTAACAACTTTCAAATTTATAATACATTATCGTTCACTATAATCACAATGCTGTACATTAGATACCCAGAACGTACTCATCTTATAACTGGAAGTTTATACCCTTTGACATTTTCTCTATCCTGCAGCCCCTGGTAACCACCATTCCACTCTGTTTCTAGGAGTTCAGCTTTTTTAGATTTCACTATATGTGAGATCATGCAGTAGTTGTATTTATCTGACTTATTTCACTTAGCACAATGCCCTCAAGGTCAATCCATGTTGTCACAAATGGCACCATTTCCTTCTTTTCTCATGACTGAATAATATTCAAGTGTGTATCTCCCATCTTCTTCATCCATTCATCTGTTGATGGACACTTAGGTCATTTCCATGTCATGGCTATTGTGAATAATGCTACAAAAAACATGGACTACAGATATCACTTCAATATTCTTTTTTCATTTTCTTTGGATGTATATCCAGAAGTGGAATTACTAAATCATAGGGTAGTTCTATCATTAATGTTTTGAGGAAACTCCATATTGTCTTTCACAGTAGCTGCACCAATTTACGTTCCCAACAACAATGCACAAGGGTTCCTTTTTTTTACATCCTTGCCAACACTTGCTATTTCTTATCTCTTTGATAATAGCCATTCTAATAGGTATGAGGTGATACCTCATTGTGGTTTTGATTTGTATTTCCCTGATGATTAGTGATGTTGAGCATCTTTTCATGTACCTGCTGGCCACTTGTAGGTCTTATTTAGAAAAATGTCTCTTCAGTTCTTCTGGGAAAGAAGTGTTCTTAAAAAGTGATATTGTTCCACACTCTGAACTATCAGAGTATCCTTTGCACTGAACATATAAGGCCACAAAGATGAGCAAACAATTCCTTTGGAGGATAAGATGAATTATAAGGGATTTAGAAATGTGGCCCAGAGAACATATGGGGAAGGGAGTCAGGGGTAGGCTGTTCCGTGAGAAAGTATCTGAGACCCTTTGTGCCCAAAAATTGAGCCTGGAGCTCTGACCTCCAAAAAAGTTACCCAACCTACAATATTCCTCATGTTGTACCAGTACTGCTACTCTACATTCACCAGGAATCAAAGCTATAGAAGATGGACTTAAAACATGGTGTAGTGTGTTTAAAAGACTGCACTAGGGATACAGCCTGCTAGGGTTCAAATTGTGGATCTGCTGCTGTGATCCAGCGTGGGGTATTTACCCCTCAAGTGCCTCAGTGTCATCGTGCTGTGACACAACAGTAGCAGCCACACCACATTAATTTAGAGGTCTAAATTAAATAGTCTGCCTTAGGCTCAGGTCATGATCCTGGAGTCTCAGGATTTAGCCCTGCATCAGGCTCCCTGCTCAGCAGGGAGTCTGCTTCTACCTCTGACCCTCCCCCCTCTTGTGCCCTCTCTCTCTCTCTCTCAAAAAAATAAATAAAAATCTTTCTTAAAAATTAATTAATTAATTAAATAGTAAAAAATGTGAAATTCTTAGAACGGTGCCATTTATATGGTAAGTCTTATATTATTATGCCATCATCACTTAATGTCATAAAAAGATTTCAATTTAAAGAAAGGAAGCTGCTAAACAATGAACTAAGGTGGTTTATTCAAGTTTGTTCACCAGAACACAACACCTTGAAGAACTATAACTATAATGTCAAAACAAAACAAGAAACAACAACTCTACTCATATTGGCTGACATCCAGAGATAAAATACCAGCCTAGGTAAGTCTGCTGTGTACTTGGGACAGCCAACAACTATAACAATTTCTGGAAAGAAGTATATCAGAGTAGGAAGTCCTAGAAGAACTGAGGCCGGAGAAACAGCAGCAGTGACCAAGACCCTGTCACTGACCCTATAAACTGTTAGACTGAGAGGGACAATGACCCACTACCATGGGAGTCATCCACATTCTACCTGTTGTGAGGCACCAACCCAAAACATGTTCCTGAAGTTCTTCCTTCAGAAGTCAAAAATTCCGCCCTCCAGTTTACTCTCCACAACCTGTTTCTATGAAATTACCCCATGTACTCTGAGGAACCAAAGTAAACCCACCATATTTATTTACAGAGATCCCCTAGTTCTGCTGGTAACTTTGGTTTCAGATGCAGAGCTGAGAAGCATTAAAAAATTAAAAAAGAGTATGCTCTGGAGAAAAATATCATTATATTCTGATTACAAAAGAACATAAAATCAGTAGAAAATTTGGAAAATACAGAACAGCAGAAAGAAAAGGCACCTGTAATTGGATCCTAGTTACTCATCATCCCAAAACATGATAAATCCTGTCTTTTTACTTTTACACATTCTGGTGGTTGGGTAGTTGCATTTGTGATTTAATTTTTTATTTAATTTATTTTAAATCTTAATTTATTAATTTATTGATTTGACCTATTTCTCTAGTAATTACTGATGTTAGTATCTTTTCATGTATTTCTTGGCCATGTCATTTTTGTGAAGTATCTGTTCAAAACTTTTGCCCATTTTTCTCTTGTATTGTTAGTCTTTTTCTCATGGACTTGAAGGAGTTCTGTGTATAACCTGGATATGAGTCTTTTGACAAATACCTTCTCCTACTTTGTAGATTACCTTTTTACTCTCTTAACATGTTTTTGACGAACGTAGTTCTTCATTTTAATACAATTTTGTAATTGTTTTCCTTTATGGTATATATTTGTTTTAGTCTATTTAATAAAGTTTGGCTTTTACAAAGGTCATAAAAATGTCCTCTCATGTTTCCTTCTAAAAGCTTTATTGTTTTACTTCTCACATTTAGATCTACAAACCACCTAGAATTGATTTTCATGTATGGTATATGATGAGGTGAGAATTAAGCTTCTTCCAGCTGGATATCCAATTTCCAACACTATTTATTGGAAAGGTCATACTTTCTTCTTCTCCATTGCAGTGACACGTTCTTCGTAAACCTGACGGCTGTCTCTATGTGGTTTTGTTTGTGGAGTCTCTCTGCTGTCTCATCGAACTATTTGTCCTTGCACAAATACCATACTGCCTTAATTAATATGCTCTTATAATAAATCTTGATATCAGGTAGTTTACGTTAAAAGCATTCAGACTTTGGGCCATAAACAACCAGGGGATAACTTGATCTGAACTCAAAAAACTTAATTTATATGCTAAGTGCATGGGAGACCAGACAAAAAGAGGCCAGAAGTGAACAGATCTGCTAGAAAGTTCTGCAATGTTACACTTCATCTGCTGTGGATGTGGAAGAAGTAGGCATGCACAGTAGTTTCTAACTAAAAATTCTTTGACTTAAAGATTGTAAGCAGTTTATTCACTGCTTATAGTTGCATTCAGTAACTGTATGTTAAATTAATAACTGACATTGTTAACTAGGGTGCCTTCCCCATCCTTAGTCCAAGGTGATGCTTCAGCTGTGGATGATGGTGCTACCACGACCAGCAGAGAGCGTGGGGCAGGCAAAGCGTGCAGTGCCGGGCAGCTCTCATATTGGCAGAACCTTAACAGGTGGTTGGAAATGAGGGACTTCACAGAGAAAGATTGTGAGTTAGTGCTGAGAACTTATGAGTCAGCCAATGTTCCAAGATTAAAAGCACTGGAGTAAGTGAGGTTGTCAAAGAGAAGAGAGCAGAATGAAGAAAAATGGGTTGAGATTATAGAAAGAAAAAAAAACTTTGGAAAACAGGAGGAAGAGGTGTCAGTGAAGAAGCATTATGAGATTCAGAGTCAAAGAAGACAAGAAGACATTAGCAGGAGGGGTGGTTAGGGTGCCTGGCTATACTTAAATTCCAGAAAGAAAAGCATTGTGTCATAAATAAGGTTGCGAGTTGGCAGAACTGTAGTATCAGAGATTATTTAACACAAGGATTCAATTTCCAGATAGCCAAAGGCACAAGGGAATATAATCTGCCTCCATGAAAGTATGCCCTCTGTAGGACAAGGCAAAGTATAAATAAATACACACTTAGCTAGGCCCTAGACTTTGGTTCTGTCCTCTATGCATTTAGGTTTTACTGAATACAGTTTGGGAATAAAGGCAAGATGAACCAGCATTTTAAAGCACTTACTATGTACTAGGCAAGGTGTTTTCATTAACACTGCTGTTTTTAATCTTAAAACATTAGTTGGAGACAGGAATTGTCACCCACATGCAGAAAGTGAGTCAGGCTAAGAAGCCAAACAAAGGAAGAACACTAAAGGAGCAAGAGTCTATTTGGAGCTGGATACATCTGCTCCTGAAGCCAAGTTCCCACTTTCCCACAGGTCCAGGTGTTTTAGATTCTCTGCCAGACAGAATCGCTACAGCAGCGTGAAATCCAGGTTCTGCTGCCAAGCTCAGTTACCGACAGGCGTGCACACATGCTGGGCAGTGAACTCAGAGGAAGGAATAGTATGTTCGTCCAAACAGCCCTCAAGTTTGCATAAACTCAAGGGAACTGAGATTTGCAGAGAGGTCAAAGCCACATTTGACCTTGTTTACATCTCTTCCACCTCAGGTGAGGTCACAGGTCTTGCTCCTGTTTAGTACCAGTTCTTACAGGAATGGCTCCAACTTTACTGCACTGATGGCCAGAGCACCACCAAAAGGGCCCTTACCTGCTAAAGGACCCGCGTGCCTCAGACACAGCAGTAATTTGAGCCTCTGCAATTGCCATACCCAGGGAACGCTGCCCTGCTTCCTTGGAATGCACTTTATGTGCCCACTGACTCTTGATCAGGCCTTTGGGCTGCTGATTTTTAGCTGGAAC
Source organism: Halichoerus grypus (assembly GCF_964656455.1). Classification (NCBI taxonomy): domain Eukaryota; kingdom Metazoa; phylum Chordata; class Mammalia; order Carnivora; family Phocidae; genus Halichoerus; species Halichoerus grypus. The sequence continues at coordinate 81,146,786 of NC_135721.1, read as the reverse complement.
TTGAAGGTAAGAATATGGCTTAAAAAAAATCCTTAACTTACCGATTTTTTTTATTTTTACTATGGTAATGTAGGTACTGCTGTACAGATAGAAGTGATTAAAGCCAGAGACTATATTAACGAACCTAAAAAATAAAAGGTAACACCATATCAAAAATTAATGATGTAATGTATGGTGATTAACATAAAATAAAATTAAAACAAAAAAAATAATAAAGGTATTTGTAACAAACAGACAACAACCTAACAGTGTAAAGCCTAGAAACTCAGGACCCAGAGGCAAAAATCTCCAAAATCCCTGTCCTATAATCCCAACTCTCCTTCCCACCCAGATCTTCCCCTACATGCTGAGCTTGTAGGGAATTGGAGGGGGGATTGGACCAGGTCTCTGAGCTCCAGGAGGAGTAATCCTAGGACAAGTGGCAATTTTTGTGCCTTTGTGCCTGTAAAGGAAAAACTCATCCTGTGTTCTCCTTTATGCTACTTAAATAGCATACTTTATACTTCTGTGACCAGATATGGGTCGGGGAGGAAAGGGTTCCCCACACCAAGCAATCCTCAGATTCTCTGGATACTGGCAGTTCTACAATTTAACTCAATTCTGACACTCTTTATCTGGAGACAGCATCAGATCCCACAGGTTAAGGGCTCAGTCCCACAGACTGCCCCCCAACCCTGACTTCAGATACCAATCACAAGTTCAGGTTATAGCATGTGTTTCTGACCAACTGCCTTTAGATTGAAGGTTCTCATGACCTCTTCCTTGAATTTGAGTAATTTGCTAGAGTGGTTCACAGAACTTAGGAAAACACTTTACTTACTAGATTACTGGACTATTATAAAAGATAGAATTCAGGAACAGCCAGATGGAAGAGATGCATAGGGCAAGGTATGTGGGAAGGGGTACAGAGTTTCCATTCTCTCTCCAGGGACACCACCCTCCCAGCAGCTCCACGTGTTCATCAGCCTGGAAGCTCTCCAAGCCCCATCTTTTTGTGGTATATTTATAGTATAGATTATATTTGTGTGTTCCCCTTAATATATATATATATCAATATATATTTGAAAAAGACAGATGTAAATACATCAAAATAATAATTCCTAGGTGATGAATTTTTCTTCGTACATTTGGGCTTATTCCAAATTTTCTGGTATATATATGCTCGCAATAAAAAACGGGAGGGGTAGTTTTTTTAAAAAAAGAAAGTGGAATTTGCAGAAAGACACTGGCTACAACCCTGGACAAGTCATTGATCATGTGACTCCTATCTCCCTCATATTTATGAGTGCTAATTATTCCTTCCTAGTAAAATCATAATATGAATTAAAAGAGAAAAGAAAAGCTTTTTAGATCTAACATAGGAGGGCTGTATGGAATGTTAGTTCTCTTCCCTCCTCTCAAAGTTGATCACACAATAATTTCAGTATCACCCAAACTACTTTCTTTGACATATTGTCAACACAGCTGCTTCTTACACTTGAAATTTTTTTCAGAAATGGTTCATCTTTCATTTTCTGAAACTTAGTCTCCATTCTAAGGGACTTGACTCACTCTGAAAGTAGAAGCCACCTTGAAAACAAACCTCATTACGTGGCACTAACTCCCTCTCACCCACTCCTTGGAAAGGCTGGGCCAGATTCTTTTATTCAATTTCCAATAAGTATGTACTATTACATCTCCTATAAGGATCCTTTCAGCTCTAAAGTCCTGGCACTTATTTTATGCAACAGTTAAAATGAGTTTGAGCACTAAGCCCAGCACATGGCTATCTCAATAGCCAATTATTCTGGAGTAATATGGCCCACTTCTCCTGGCTTCCTCATTTTGTGCATTTAAAGCAAAAAACCTGATTCTAAAAATAGGCATAAGATTTAAATGAACATTTCTCCAAAAGAGATATATGAATGACAAATAGGCACATGAAAAGATGCTCAGCATCACTAATCATTAGGGAAATGAAAATCAAAACAACAGTGGAATATCATCTCATACCTACATAAGGATGGCTATCGTAGAAATTAAAAAATTTTGAAAACATGTACTTAATAAATAAAATAGGTAATAAACAGAAAATAACAAGTGTTGGCAAGGATGTGAAAAGACTGGAACACCCGTGCCTTTCTGGTGGGAATGTTAAATGGTGTAGCTACTACTGAAAACAGCATGGCAATTTCTCAAAAACTTAAACGTAAAATTACCATATGATCCAGCAATTCCAGTTCCAAAGAATTGAAAGTAGGATCTCAAAGAGATATTGGCATACCCATGTTCATAGCAGCGTTATTTATAAAATCCAAAAGTTGGAAGCAGCCCAAGTGTCCATGTATGGATGAATGAACAAACAAAATGTGGCATATACACACAATGGAACATTATTCAGCCTCAAAAAGGAAGGAAATTCTGACCCATGCTACAACATGGATGAACTCTGGAGACATTATGCTGAGTGAAATAAGCCAGTCACAAAAGGACAAATAGTGTATGATTCTCTTTATATGCAGGACCTAGAGTAGACAAATTCATAGGGACATAAAGTAGAAGGGGATAGGGGGAAAGGGGCAATGGGGAGTTAGTGTTTAATGGCATAATTTCATTTTGGGAAGATGAAAAGTTCTGGACATGGATGTTGGTGATGGCTGCATAACAATGGAAATGCACTTAATGGCACTGAACTGTGTACAAAAAATGGTTAAAATGGTGAATTTTATGTTATGTGTATTTTACCACAATTGTTTTTTTTTTTTTTAAAGATTTTATGTATTTATTTGACAGAGAGATAGAGAACAAGTAGGCAGAGAGGCAGGCAGAGGGAGAGGGAGAAGCAGGGTCCCCGCTGAGCAGGGAGCCCGATGCGGGGCTTGATCCCAGGACCCTGGGATCATGACCTGAGCCGAAGGCAGCTGCTTAACTGACTGAGCCACCCAGGCGCCCCTACCACAATTGTTTTAAAAGTCCCTTCTATCCTCTGCCCGCACGGACTCCCCCTCCCATTGCAAGACAGTATGGCCCTGGCTACAGCGTTGGAGGTACAGCTACAACTGAGAGAGGTTGTGGGGGTCCCCCTGCAGGCTAGCACTGTGGACAACTGGAGCCACATCCAGAACTTTGAGGCCAAGCCAGATGATCTCCTCATCTGTACCTACCCTAAATCAGGTGACAGTGGGGCCAGGGGGACAACCAGACTCTGGCTTGTGGAGTCAGCAAAGGTAGCTCACATCAGTTAGAATCCCCCTTCATACAGTGTTTGCACTCATTCAAGGAGAGCTACTCCTTCTCACCGTACCATGACGAGGTGATCTTGGGATGCTCGTGTCCTGGGTTTATCCAGGGTCAAGCATAATTGTCCCTGGTTAGAGGACCCAGCCTGCTGGGCTCTGTCACGGGCTGCTCTTGGGTGACAGTGTCATGTGCTTTGCCTCTGCTGCTCCTTCTCTCCATAGAGACCTTGTGGGTTTTTCCCACATGAACATCCATCTGTTGTAGCTGACAGGATCCTGACCTGAGGGGAGGTTGAACCAAAAGCCATCAGTCTACATGTCCCCTTTTCTCCCCAGAACACTTAAGACTGATTGTCTAACTGGTTTCTTCTTCTCGCCCTTTCCACTTGGGCCCCAGGGACCACATAGATTCAGGAAATTGTGGACATGATTGAGCAGAATGGAGATGTGGAGAAATGTCAGAAAGCCATCATTCAACACTGCCATCCTTTCATTGAGTGGGCTGGGCCGCCCCAGCCCTCTGGTGAGAGCTCCTCCCTTCCTGTCCTGGCTCCTTTCTCTCTCTTCTTTTAAGACTTTATTTTTTAGAGCAATGTTAGGTTTACAACAAAGTAGAGGCAGAGATTTCCCACACATGCACAGCCTTCTCCATTATCGATATTCACCCCTCCCCCAGGTGGTGCATCTGTTACAATTGATGCCCCTACACGGACATGTCATAATCACCCAAAGCCCATAGTTCACATTAGGATTTGTCCTGGATATTGTATATTCTATGGGTTTGGACTAATGTACAATGACCCGGATCCAGCACTGCACTACCATACAGAGTAGTTTCACTGCCCTAAAAATCCTCTGTGTGCTACCTGTTCACCCTCCCTACTCCCCAATCCCTGGCAGCCACAGATCTCTCTCCACAGTTTTACCTATTCCAGAATGTCATATAGTTGGAATCATATTGTATGTGGCCTTTTCAGACTGGCTTCTCTCACTTAGTAATGTGCATTTCAGTTTCCTCCATGTCTTTTCATGGCTTGAGAGCTCATTTCTTTTCAGTGCTGATTACTATTGCATTGCTTAGATGTGCCACAGTTTATTTACCCATTCACCTACTGAAGGGCATCCTGGTGGCTCTCCTTCTTCCTTTCTCTTCTTCTCTCTCCTGTCTCTGTCTTCTCCCCTCTGTTTTGTCTCTTTTTTCTCCTCTCTCTCTTGCTCTCACTCTCACTCTCATTTCTGTCACCATATGTTTCCTCCTCCTTTCTTCCTCTTTGATTCTTTCTACATATTACCTAAGGTTATTTGCCAAAAGTGAATCACCAAGTAAAAAGGAATCTGCCTTATTTTCTTCTTAAATGCTCCCTCTGCTGTAGAACACACAGAGAGGTTGGAGAGCTATTTATGGAACAATTCACTCTTCTCCTTACTCCACCCATGCAAATGCTCAGTGCAGTCAAGGAAGTGCCAGATAATTAGCAAACATAATGCATTTGCAGCCAACTATTTCTTTCTGTAGGGAAAACTTTTTAGGGTAATACTCAACCTAGAAATTTTTTTCTTCAAAACAAAAAAATGACAAAAAGACAACCAGAAGGCAAAGGAAGCCATTCCAGGTAACTGGCAGCTGCTGGAAGCATTTTGCAGAACAAGGATAGGAGGAAGGCCTACTTCTCTATGTTTCAGGTGGAAACACACCTAGCTAGAGCTACAAAATTATAGGCAATACAACTCTAGTGTTGAAGTCTAACTTGGAGCAATTGTGGATAAAAGTCTGATAAATCTACAAATGCCTTGAGATAGAGAAGTTCTTGATCTGACACCCATAATACCTGAAACCAGCACAAGGGTGCATCCAAGTTAGAACAGCCTTGAGGCATTTGCTTGTCCTTATGGTTCTACTTACCCAGCTGCTCAGACTCCTCTGGTCCTCAGTTCCTGTCTGTCTGGTTGACCAATAGCTTAGCAATCCAGTGCCCGGTCTGACCCCTTTTCTGAACTACCTGTGGGGCTCTGACCCCCCACACAGGGCCCTCTCTGCCTGCTTAACTGTGATCCCACTCTGTGTGTAGTCAGGGCCTTCCATTTTTGTTGGTGTCTGGTATTCTGATCCCTTGAGCAGCAGGATGGCATAATGGTTAAGGACTACCAGGGTTTAAGTCCTGATGCCACCACCTGCTCAGTGACCTTTAAGAAGTTACTTACCCTCTCTCTGTTACAGTTTCCTCAGATGCAAGGTGTCAGTAGAATTAGTGCCTACCTCAAAAAGTCATTGTGAGGATTAAATGAGTTAATGTGTGTAGAAAGCTTAGAGCAGTGCCTGGCACAGAGTAGATCCTATTTACGTGTTAGGTATTACTGACCACTTCTTAGGCTAAATCTTTTGCCCCACAAGGGCATATGTTCCCTGGGTCATCCACGCCCAGCTTTTGATCTCACTTCTACATCCCACTGTGCCACCATTGTCTTACCTCTGACAGTTTGGGACATTAAAGAGAGAACAAAAAGCCTAAGCATGATTTCTAGTGAGGCATCCTTGGCAGTGGGGGGCAGAGTGTGCAGCCACTAAGTTAGCATAAGAAACAAGATAGAACTTCTCTCAAGGCAATGCCAGCAGCTGCAGAATTCAAGAAAGGATGATAACCAAGAGCCCAGCATGGCATATCATATACAAAACAAGATGGTTCTTTAAAAACCAAGGTACCCCATGTCCAAAAAGGTGACAGTTACAGGCTTTATGGTCTTTCCAGCTACAAACAGACAGAGGCCAGGTGGAGACTCAGCTGGGCAGTGGTTTTATTTCAGGGTAGATGGTCCCTGCCACCGGAGGTAAGGGCTACCATTAGGAGGGCAAGGTGGTTGCTGAAATAGACTAATGGTTATTGGTCAAGTATACCAACCACCCTCAGAGGGTTCAGGAGTGGGTGGACACTGCTGGATGTAGTGCAAACTTGTGTCCCACATGGCCAGTCTCCCTCCCAGGCCTCCTTCCACACCCCCTGCTCCAACTCTCAGCTACAGAGCTGTTTGACATCAAAGGTATTGCATATGTGACCTAATGAGAGCAGGGCTGGGAAAATTTTGAAAAGGGGTGTGTGTGTGTGTGTGTGTGTGTGTGTGTAACTAACTGTATACAGGTTACAACCCCCTCAGCTCAACAAGTATTTATAATACATGCCCTGGACTGTACTTCTAAGACTCCACACCTCCACTTGCCCTCAATAATTCATGGTCCAACGGAGGAGGCAAATGCAGACTATATGGTGACAAGCAGTGGGTATGTTGGGTGGAGGTTAGCATAGGACACCATGGTCAGGGTGAAGAATGTGCTGGAAGACCAATGCCTGCAGAAGGTGACACCTGCAGTTACAAGCGGCTACTGCTGTTGCTCTGTCTCTCCTGCCAGACTGCAAGCTCCTTGTGCAGATGAGAAGGGCCAGAAATGACTCCATTGGCTGCCTTCTTCCACAGGTCAGGCTCGGGAACAGACTTTGTAACCTCAGGTGTTTTCATGGACACTCTCTCCTGCACTTCTCGACCCTGAGGCTGAGCACTCATGGCAGAGTGACAAGGGAATGAGACCATCCCAACCAGCTCTTCTGGGGACTGATGTGAGACAGAAAGAGAAGAGAGTGAGAGAGAGAGAAGAGAAAATGTATAATTTACCTGAACCTGTAAAGAAAACATTGGTGGAATGCTCTATGTAAAGCCCTAAACCTGCAAAATCTCTCTCTGCTCTAGGGGTTCTTTGGCAGCAAATTTTGAAGCTGGAGGCCAGTCAAGCCTGCCAGGAGGACTGCATGTAGAGGAGGAAAGCCCAAGCCTACCAGCCTCCTTCCCACTCAGGGGTCATTGGGCCACGGAACTGAGGGGCAAACATGCTCAGGTCATCACAACCTTCCTCTCTCTTCTTCTTCCTTCTCACCTGGACCCCTGGAAAACCTCCTTAGTTTCTTGCATTTAAAGGATGGTTATGCACTTAAAGGATGTTTGTGATGTTTTAGTCAGATTTTGCAAGTGTTTTATAACAGGAGAGGTCTTCATAGTGTCCAGGCCACCATATTGCTAACAGTGGAAGTGTCTGGAGAGACTCCTAAAGAGCGAGCCCAGAGATGTAGACAAGAAAGATGAGGGGCCTGGAACAGCAGGACAAATGTAAATAGCTCTGAAAGGTAACGTGTGAGCAGGAGACATGGTGGAAGCTGCTAGAGACAGGACAGTTTTACAGGTCTTGATAAGGAATATGGACTTTAAGTATAGACCAGTGGTTTTCCAATTTTTCTTTTCAGTACCAAGATTTTTTTTTTTTTTAAGATTTTATTTATTTATTTGACAGAGAGAGACACAAAGAGAGGGGGAACACAAGCAGGGGGAGTGGGAGAGGGAGAAGCAGGCCTCCCGCGGAGCAGGGAGCCCGATGCGGGGCTCAATCCCAGAACCCTGGGATCATGACCTGAGCCGAAGGCAGACGCTTAACGACTGAGCCACCCAGGCGCCCCCCAAGATTTTTTTATTAAAAGAAATTATTGGGCCCTATGATCCAACAATTCCACCTCTGAATATATGCCCAAAAGAATTAAAAACAGAGACTGGAAAAGATAACTTGCACACTCATGTTCATAGCAGCTTTATTCACAACAGCCAAGGATGGAAGCAACCCAAGTGTCCATGGACAGATGAATGGATAAGTAAAATGTGATACATACATGCAGTGAAAGATTATTCAGCCTTAAAAAGGAAGGAAATTCTGACACCTGCTACACCATGGATGAACCTTAAGGATATTATGCTAAGTAGAATAAGCCAGTCACAAAAAAAAACACTGTATGATTCCACTTATATGAGGTATCCAGAGGTAGCCAGAGTAGTCAAAGTCATAGAATCACAGAATCAGAAAGAAGGGTGACTGCCAGTGGCTGGGGGAGGGTGCAATGGGGAGTGAGTGTTTAAAGAGTACAGAGTTTCAGTTTTGCAACATGGAGAGTTCTGGAGATTTGTTACACCACAACGTGAATGCACTTAGCACTACTGAGCTGTACTCTTTAAAAGGATTAAGATGGCAAATTTTACTTTATATGTATTTTACCACTATTTTTAAAAACTATTAAGGATTTTCAACATACAAAGTAAGCAAAATCAAAGATGACCAGAATGAAGCACATCCTTTCAACACCACCCTGAATCCCGCCCCTCAAACATACAGCTTGGGGAGCAAGTGTAAAAAATCACCTTGAGTATAGAAGGTTTCCAAACAGAAGAGGCCCAGGGTCTGAGCTGCTCAAAAGCAGCAAAAATTTGAAGGCACCAGGGAACATTTACATTTTAAGGTATAGGGAACAAGACCAGTTCCAGACCTACTCCTTCCTAGGGTGAAGGGCCCTGTCTTCCTTCTCTTTACTGGGACCTGCAGAGACTCTTCCTCCTCGCCAGGCCTGGGAGAATAACCAAAGCCATATGCTCAGACAGACCACATGTACAATTTGTATCAGCCAGAGGGCAGTTTGCACTGACAGTGACCTTCCCTGGGATCCAGCTTTTTAAAAGTCAAACAGCATTCCCAGGATGTCTGTCAGGGGCTAAGAGAGGCATTTCCTCCACACCTTCCTTTCTACCCCACCCCCATCTTTGGAAAACCAAGCACTCAGGGGAGAAGAGATGTGGAAGGCCAGTGTGTAAGGCTGCTTCAGAGCCTAACTTTTGATGCTGACTCATTTCTCAGCACTAACTCTGCTCACTTTGCATAAGCCTCTGATTCCACTAGAATGGAAGCTTCTTAGAGAGAAGGAGCATGTCTCCTTTAACTTTGTTGCCTTTTCCCCTGCATTAGGTTCAGGCCCCAATTCCAGTTTGTGTGTGTGGGCTGGGGAGGGGATGTCCTTCACACCAACAACAGATTCTCTCTGACACCAGCCAGGTGTCCTACAACTCAACTCCATTCTGACACTACCTACCTGCTGATAGCATCAGATCCCACAGGTTAAGGACTCAGTCCCACGAAACTGCTCTCCCTGCACTTCGGGTGCCAACTGCAAGTAGTAGGTCCCCAGGTTACCCACAACTTCCGTCCAACTTGACTACTAATCAGGGGTTGCCACAAGCCCCTCCTTGGCCAGATGGGAGAGATGCCCCAGACAAAGTATAGGGAGAGGATGAGAAGCTTCCATGCCTTCTGTAGGCACCACTCCCTTCAATCTCCATGTGTTCACCAACTGGGAAGCTCTCCAAATCCTGGACTTTGGGGATTTAATGGGGGCTTCATCAGGCAGGCATGATCCATCGTTTACTCCATTTTCAGCCCTTCTCCCCGCTCTGGAGAATGGGGGGCAGGCCTGAAAATCCTAAGCTTCTAATCATGGCTGGTCTTGCTGGTGACCAGCCCCCATCCAGGAGCACCCCCTGGAGTCACCTCATTAGAACAGGACACCCCTAGGGCACCTGGGTGGTTCAGTCAGTTGAGCATCCAACTCTTTTTTTTTTTTTTAAGATTTTATTTATTTATTTGACAGACAGAGACAGTGAGAGAGGGAACACAAGCAGGGGGAGTGGCAGGCAGAGGGAGAAGCAGGCTTCCCGCTGAGCAGGGAGCCCGACAGGTGGCTCGATCCCAGGACACTGAGATCATGACCCAAGCTGAAGGCAGACACTTAACGACTGAGCAACCCAGGTGCCCCCAGCGTCCAACTCTTGATTTCAGCTCAGGTCTTGATCTTGGGGTCATGAGATCAAACCCCATATCAGGCTTCCCAGTGAACGGGGAGTCTGCTTGGAATTCTGTTTCTCCCTTGCCCTCTGCCCCTCCCCCTGCTCTCTCTCTCTCTCTCTCACTCGATCGCTCTCTCAAATAAATAAATAAATCTTTTTTTTAAAAAAAAGAACAAGACACCCCCAACCACCCCTATCAACAGGGGTTTCAGGAGCTCTATGCCAAGAAGCAGCGGCAGAGACAAATATAAATTTTCTATTATCTCACATTCCCTAACCTCAGTCTAACACAATGATTGCACAAAGCGGGTGCCCAATGTTTTAGAGCACAGAGTGGAAATCATGACTCACATGCCATCAAGTACATATATTTTTAGAGATGAAACAAGTGACTAGCACATAGGCCAAGTACATGGGCAGCCTGCTGCAGACACGCAGGGATGGGTACTGGCTGGGAGGTGAGAAAGGCCTGTGCTCTGCACCCCTTCCCCCTGCCCTTCCACAAGACCTAGCTTGTCCATTCTCAGCTTCCATCTCCTCATCCTGAAAGTGACAGATTAATATAAGCTCCCTTCTAGCTCTCAAGCTGTAGGAGTCTACAGACGTGATGGTAATCTCAAAATCCCAAAGAAAGTCAAGAGATAAGGAGAAAGATGGGAGGTGATGGGACATTCTGGACAGACCCCGGAATATAAGTTCCCCCATGCAATATCTGTACTATGCAGATGTTTCCTCTTGATTTACTTTAAAGGGGTGGAAAAAGCCAAAGCAATGCCCTCTCCACGGATACTAACGACTCACCTTCCAACTCAGCTGTTGCCTCCGTCTTTCTGGGAAAACAACTGCAAGGTAAGACAGCAACGGCTTCCCTGGAGACAGGTGAGAGATTAGGTCCCTTGGGAGGAAATCCCCCAGTCCCTACAGTGTCATCATATTTGCTCCTTCACCATCTCTGAATTGCTGATCATCTACTGTTGATCAGCAATAAGAGAAAATGTAAAGTTCTATCTATATTCAGCAGGATATTTACCTGAACGATTGCAAGCAAGACATGGAGGCAAAAGCCAGACTGAATTTTTGGAGAGAACTAGAGATAATGAGTGTCCACAGTGACCCAAGGGTGTGGGCAATTAAGACTTATAATAGAGCAGAGAAGAAAAACTGAGGGGAAAGAAAAAAGCCCTGAAGATCATTTAAAACGGTAAATAGATGGAGCAATATTTCTTAAGGGGAACACTTGGCCTCAGCCTCTGGTAAACTCTGGGCTCTTCACTTTATTTATTCTGGGACTTTATTTATTCTGCACTCTAACGCCTAATCAGTTCCTGGCACATAGAGGATGTTCAAAATGTGTTTGCTGAATGAATAACAAGTGAGCAGCTGTACAATGAATGGAGGCAAGGGAAGAAACTGAGATGTCAGCGAGCATTGGTAAGAAAGTTTTCTCAAAGGTGGGAATGAAGGGAACAAAGGGCTTAGAAGGGCGTATTTCTAGGGAACAATAGCAATTATGGGAGTCCTTTCAGTAAAGTTGTATAAGGGAACAAGAACCTCCATTTCTGGATTGTGACCACTAAGTGCCCTGAAACCTTCTGTATGAAACACCTAGCAATAACACATAACACATAACAAGTTGCCTTTGTAAATGTGTAACTGAGATCCAGAGAGAGTAAAGGAAATCCCTAAGTTCCACAATAAAGGGAGCTGAAACTAGAGAAGAGGTCACTGAGATTGGAGCTGTGCTGTGGGTTCTTTGATGATCTGGAGAATCCGGCAGCGTGAGTTTCAGTGACTGCACGGGGTCCAAGCCCAGAGCAGAAGAAACCAGAAAAGTGAGGAACCAAAGGTGGGACAGCTGAAGGGCTTCATCCTCAATGGATGGGTGGAGGGGGCCAAGGCAGACGCCAGGAAACCTCTTTGTCTTGACCTGGACTCTCAGCTGCCCTGAAAATGTGTGGCCATAGGCCTCCTCTCTCAAGGGAGGAGATTCAGTGTTGTAATTCTTGCATTGTCCAAGAAGCCCCAAGCTGAGAAACTAGCATAAGGTGGTTGCCATTGCCAGCACCCCCAGGATGACCCACAGAAACAAACATGGGGAGGACACAGCTTCAGCTTGGGCAGCCAGAGTTCCCGCTTGAGTTCACACCTCACATTACAAAATACACAAAGGAACAAGCCAGCACAAGAAAGACAGTGTGCAAAAAGCGCAAACAGCAGGGTTACACCTCAAGGATTTCAGATATTAAAATGATCAGATATAGAAATATAAGAAGAATGTTGAAGTTGTGTAAGTAAATGAAAGATTGAATCAAAAATAAAAGAAAGGACACTATTTTTAAAATGGAATTTCTTATTAAATTAAATAAATAGGATTTCTGTAACTGAAACAATATATAACATTTGCTATAAAAATTCAATGATAGGTCTCTGGTTTGCCAGCCCTCAGGTGACTCTTCCCCAGGGACTGAGGAAGGTGATTAGAGCAAGTGGACAGTGGCCCAGAGTGTGAGAGCCCAATAGGGGAGGCATAGGCTCAGGACTGGTTGGCTTGCATGTAAAAAGTGAGCTTGATAGTGAGTTGTTACTATCTGTAGTAACCAGCTAAAACTGGTAGGGGCAGACCATCCAGGATCGGCAAGGCCCCAGCAAGGTCAGCAATGCTTCTGATTCAAAGCATCAGAATATGGAAAATGGCACTATTGACATTTTGGGCCAGATAATTATTTTTGGTGGGATGGGGCAAGGGGCTGCCCTGAGTATTGTAGAATATTGAGCAGCATCTCTGGCCTCTACTCATTAGATGCAAGTAGCACTATCACCCACAATTGTGACAAGCAAAAATACCTCCAGGCATTGCCAAATGTCCCCTAGCATGCAAAATCATTCCCAGTTGAGAACCATTTGAGGGTAAAAAACCAGCATCACCATGAAATGACTAGTCACAGATCCGAGGTAGCTAGTCAATGAGGCCAGCTCAGGATGATGCTGTCAGAATGTGAGTCAAGTACTTAGCAGTCATGATGAGATTAAAGGTCAGATTTGGATAAAGTGAAAGGCTGGGAGGGTAGAAGGATACAAGGTTATTGTCAAAATGAAACCTAAACAGGATGCTTTGTAGAGCAAGAGTTGAAGTGATCTGAGATGAAAATAATAGAGTTGATGAGAACAGGGGAAAAAATAAGACCATGAAGCATCCTGCTTTTCCAGGAAATGGAGATTAAGGTATTAGGAGGATCATCAGCATGCATGTGGAAGTTGCTGTCTGATGCCATAGTTGCTACAGAATGATTGGAACCTGACAACTAAAGGGGCAATCAGGAGTCAGGTTACTTACTAGGACTGAGTTTGGAATAGAGGAGAATCAGCAGAGAAGCAAAGACAGCCAGAGGAGGAGGGGTTCACCAGCCAAGTCGAACTGCCAGCACAGGAGAGCTGAGCCAGGTGTACAAAGCTGCTCTTGGCATGGAATTCACCTGAGTGAATTCTGTGAAAATTCACTTTTCATACCATCTTTTACCCACCTCTCTCCTTACCCCAAAGTTCCTTTATGTAGCTCGAAATGCCAAAGACTGCATGGTTTCCTACTACCATTTCCAAAGGATGAATCAAATTCTTCCTGACCCTGGTACCTGGGAAGAGTATTTTGAAACCTTCATCAGTGGAAAAGGTAAAGAATAATCCTTCACATCTTTGCATGCCCACTCCAGGTAGGTTCAGTCTAGGAATCAAGCATAACATTTGATTCCTTAGAAGGTTGTGTTCCTCCTTAGGCGTGTCCTACCTCAGACTGGGACTGGGAGGAGCAGGCTGACTGAGTTCAGAGTGAATACCCACAGTCCCAGCAAAAACCTCTCACCCGATTTGAAAGCCTTTATGCTGGGTCACTTGACCTGTAGAGTCCCCTGCATTCCAAAGGGTATCCTTGTCCCAATATCAGGGCATATATGATTATACACAATAAATATGAAGCCACTTTAGGTAGCATGTTGGGATAAATTACCCCAAGGCTGTACCGTACCACATCACCCTCCAACTCAAACACATCAGGACTCAGGACAGATCTGAGGCTTTGGGTGATCCTTTTGTAGACTGTTCTGTTTCCTGTGTCTATTATAGTGGGCTGGGGTTCCTGGTATGACCATGTGAAGGGATGGTGGGAGATAAAAGACAGATACCAGATTCTCTTCTTCTTCTATGAGGACATAAAACGGGTGAGTGAAAGCCCTTTGGAAGAACCACTCCAGCCTATTTCTGGGCTGTGCTTCTGGGAGGGACAGCCTGAAGAATTTAAGAGTGTCCTGATACCTTTTCCCATTCCAATGCAATGTTACTGTCACCACAGGACCCAAAGCATGAAATTCAGGAAGTGATGCAGTTCATGGGAAAGAACTTGGATGAAACAGTGCTAGATAAGATTGTCCAGGAGACATCATTTGAGAAAATGAAAGAAAATCCCATGACAAATTGTTCCACAGTTCCTAAATCTATCCTGGACCAGTCCATTTCCCCTTTCATGAGAAAAGGTTTGTGTGGCTTCAAATACTATGTAAATATAAATATAAATCAAACACTCAGTTTGTCTAGTAATATACTGTCTGCTTCTTAGCAAGAAGATGTTAGGTTTTACTAGTTTCAAGACAGCACATTTAGCCTATTAAAAATAATCTGCTGCTAATAAGATGGGGATTTGATCTTGTTACAGAAGAGAGTTCTCTGGGGTATCTGGTTGCAAGAAACAGAGAGTCCTTCTGGCCAGCCCCAATATGAGGGGCTTTCTAGGAGGGGTCATGTGCTGGTGTAAGGGTAATGTATTCTCACAGGTAGTTAAGAGCAGGAGAAATCATTGGTCCAGACTTCATGGGGATCCCTGGATCTCAGGATTAGGACCTCAGGAGCAGAAGGGTACAGCTCTTTGCTCGAAGGCTCCACCACTTACAGGACTCGGCTGCCCTCCACATGTCTGCTATGAGTGCCTTCCTCCAGTGATCAGCTTCCTGTCTCTGTCCATTACACCTTTTTCCTACTTTATAGCTTCTGCTCACTCAGCTTCTGCTCATAGCTTGGTCCTGATCATGGCTCAGACCTGCTCTACATCATGACTTCAATTATAACTACTGTTGAGCACTGCCTTGTTCTCTTAATATTTTTTAGTTCCAGTTCCCAAAAGAGGAATTCTAAGTGACCCAGCTAATACTTTTTGAGGGGAAAAAAAAGCTTTATCATTTTTCAACTTAAAAAGTAATACATGTCATTGTAAAAAATTAGATTAATATGGAATTATATTTTAAAAAGTTTTCTTCACCCAAACCCCATTCCCCAGAAAAGACCACCAACAGTATGGAAGTCCCCTCCCTCTCTGTTTAAAAACACAGACTTCTGGGACATCTGGGTGGCTCAGCCAGTTAAGCATCCAACTCTTGATTTCTGTTCAGATCATGATCTCAGGGTTGTAAGATCGAGGCCCACGTTGGGTTCCATGCTGGGCGTGGAGCCCACTCGAAATTCTCTCTCTCTCCCTCTGCCCCTCCCCCTTCTCTCTCCCTCTCTAAAAACAAACAAACAAACAAACAAAAACAGGGACTTCTTTTTCACACCAGAGGAACCATGTGTGCTACTGCTTTGCAACTTTTCTTTTTTTAATTTATTAGTTTATTTTGTTTTTTAATTTACTAGTTTATTTTGTTTTAAAGATTTTATTTATTATTTGAGAGAGAGAGCACAGAGAGAGAAGCATTTTGTTGCATTTTAGAATCTACAACAGCATCCCATGCTAGTGAAGCAAACCAAACAATGCCATTCCTTTTCTCTTCAGATAATCAATGGCAATGATTTAGCAAGAAGCCCTTCTTTAGATCCATACATACCTATCTTTCTATACACCCTCATTCCCTCAGGCTCATACATGTGCAAACAAAGATATATACCATGATGAAAGCTAAATGTGGTCATAATATACTCCTTCATTTACCAGAATTATCAGACATCCCTCCAGGGCAAGGCATGTAGGTCCATGTAGCTCACTGTTTTTAGTGGTCTCATGTTGTACCAGAGTATGGATAGATACATCATAACTCATCCAACTATTCCCCTAGTGAAGGGCACTACAGTTACTTTTTTTTGTCCTAATGAATAATGCTACAGTAAACACCTTTGTATGTATGTTCTTATGTCCCAGTGCTTTTATTTCTGTTGCACAACTTTCCAGAAGAGGCAGAGGGAGGACAGAGTATTTCCCCTTTTTAACATTATTTTAATAGTTACTGCTTAGTGAAAAAGCACATACATATACAGTACTATCTCATTCTCATTTTTCCCAAAAGTTTTTTTTTGTTGAGATGTAACTTACATACAAAAAAATGCACAGCTCTGAAGTAAGTATACAGTTGAATGTGTTGAAAAATGTATACACCCATATAACCAGCACCCCAATCAAGATATGAAACATTCTCATGTCTCAAAAGTTCCTTCTCATGGCCCTTTCCTGTCTATCTCTACCCTCAGATACAACCACCCTTCTTATTTCTGTCAATATAGATTGATTTTGTCTGTTCTTGGACTTCATATAGATGAAATCATACAGTATGTACCTTCTTATGTCTGCTGTCACTCAATGTAATGTTTTGAGATTCCTCCATGGGGCTGTGTCAGTAGTTCATTCCTTTTCATTTCTGTGCAGTAGTCCATTATGTGAATATACCACAGGTGGGGCCAAGGCAGTAGTGCCTTTGTGTGAATTGTCTGCCTGAGCTAGGAGCCCACCCCCTGCACAGAGCCCTCCAGGGCCCTTCTCAGAGCAGAGAGCTGCAGAGGATGGGTGTGCATTGAAGGGGAGGTGGAGCAAGGCAGGCATGTTGTTGGGCCACAGAAACTTTCAATCAGAGTGACAACCCCATCTTGGTTTTCCTCTTCTAGGAACTGTGGGGGATTGGAAAAACCACTTCACTGTGGCTCAGAATGAGAGATTTGATGAAATCTATAGGCAAAAGATGGAAGGAACGTCAATAAATTTCTTCACAGAACTCTGAGCAAGAGGTACATAGGTAGTGGATGGCAAAAATGGGGAAGCGATCTTCAGTCCTTCAGCCCAGCCCAAAGAACTCTGAAAGCATTTTGTAAAAGTATACAATTATGGTACCACTGTCTCTGTGATTATTAACAGTATGTACCAGTTTTATTTTTTAGACTGATCATGTTTAATGCTATTTTCTCAACCATTCTTTCCAAAGTAAGAAATAAAGCGGCTTAATAAAGTAAAAGACTTGAATACTGCAAGGAATTTTTAGGTCTCCATTATTCTGGAAAGTGCATCCTACTTTCTCAGTCTGTAATATAAAATACCTTGGGTACAAATATGCAAATATTAGGTTATATCTATATTGATAATATGAAATCTCTGACATCTGTCCTAGCCATTCAAAGAAAGCTCCAGCTGTGCTAGGTTCTGGGGTTCCACCTGATTACAATGGAAGGGACACCTTGAGGGCAGTCCTGGTGCAGTCAGCCCCAAAAAAACATGCTCCAAATGCAATCCCTGGTGGTGAGGAAGAAAAGGAAAGCGCATGGAGGGGGATGCCAGAAGACAAAAACCTGATTAGGAGTCATAGTGCTTAATTACAGAAACGGAAAGTTCAAGGGTGTCCGTTCAGAAGCCTGAGTTGTATCCTGGTAAAAGCAGAAAACACAGACAGAGGAGCAGCATTGACGAAGTTAGCCCAGGCATGGTTGTCAGACTTGGAAATAGCATCAGCTGCAATGCTGTGCCCTCTGGAGGCCCGCATTACCAAGCTACGTGCCCTTTTCACTGGTTTCCCATATTTACCCTGCTGTAGCCCTGTTGCTCCATATTTATTTGTTGATTTACTTGTCTATATCCCCCCACTTGATCATAAATTCTTTAATATTTGGTTCCATGTCTTATTCAACATTTTACTCCCAGCATGTAATGCAGTGCATGGTACATAACAGGTGTCCAGCAAACACTTAGTAAATAAGCAAATGAATGCATAGATGAATAACTACAGGAAGGTGTGCGCATTTCAGATCACAAATTCCCAACTTTGAGTTCCAACTTAGTGGCATTCCAAAGCTGAGGGCAGTAGAAGCAATTTGCCTCAGGAGAAGGCAATAAGAGGCTGAATTAAGCCAACTAAAATTCTGACTGCTTTCTATTATCACCCTTCTCTGGCAGTTCTAAACAATGTCAGTGATAAAATACTCTGGGGTGAAGGGGGAAGATCTTCTATTAGCTCTAAATTCTATTTATTTATTTTATTTATTTATTTATTTATTTATTTATTTATTTATTTATTTGAGATGGGGGCGCAGAGGGAGAGGAACAGAGAGATTCCCAAGCAGGCTCCACACCCAGCAAGGAGCCCCACGTGGGGCTCAGTCTCACAACCCTGAGATCATGACCTGAGCTAATATCACGAGTCAGATGCCTAAGCGACTGAGCCACCCAGGTGCCCCTATTAGCCCTAAATTCTAAACAATTGCTTTGTTACTATCAAGTTTTAGTCATATCTGTGTAACTTCAAATTAACACCTTTTTATTGGGTAAAAAAGTTGTCTATATCCCCCACAGCTGGCAATTTTAGATCGCTGTTTGGTTTCATGTCTATTTAACTCTGTATGGAAGTTAATTCAGAGAACACCCAGGCATAGAGCCAGCCTCTGTAACTAACACACAGATGCAGCTAGGCCTGCTTCCTTTCAGGGTTAAATTCATTACAGTTCAGGATCCTTCAAGTTCACTTCAGGTACAATTTGTGTCTCTGCTGTATATGAATATCCCTGTGTTTAAACAGTAGTAGATTCAGAACAATGATAGCATAGTGATTGTAAGAACAAAGAAGCAAAATTTGAATTTCTTCAATTCTGTTATTCTTTGTGACTTCTCGGAGTTTTTGTTTGTATTCAGAATTTAAAATAGTGAAATTTAAAGAAGTGTGAACTGCAAGATATAAAATTTTTGTTTAGTAAGTGCAAAGTTTTGTTGTTATAGGAAACAGTTTACTGATTTTGAATAATATGGAATTTTTTTTAAATTTAAAATGGAAACTTACTCTTTTCTCTAATTGTTAGTAATGGTTTTAAAACTCAAGAGTGAATCAAGAAAATGAAACATTACATCAGTGGTATGATATAGTAATTGAACTGTACAGGAAATGTAGGTCATCTTTAGGCAAAACACTTCTTCCCTGCCCCCCACCCCACCAAAAGAATACTTATAGAAATTTTCAACAAAAGAAAACTATGGTAAAACTGTGCAGGATTCCAATGAAGATTAATTTATAAAGAAGAAGGGAGAAGAAAGGAAGGAAAAAGGAAAGAAAGAACAATAAGAAAAGACAAGCTACCTAACCCCACATGACCAGTTTAAATTGCTTCAGGCCCTTGATCCACTTACAAAGAAAGCCAGAACGCTACTCAGCCCAGTCACAATGAGATGTGTTCTTAGGTCTTCTGGTGAACCATTTCAGAGCATGCCAGGAGTTAACACACAATATCTCCCATTGTGCTTATTCATGATGTGATAAAATAGAAATTGCAGTTACAATCAATAGCTACAATCAACAGCACTGCAAGTGAAATCATACCCCCCCATCCTCTCTTTCCAGTGAGGCATTTCCTTCCCAGCCAGCTGGCTGCTAGAACCACCCCCAAATCAGACAAGCTTGCATGCACATTGCTACAAGCTTGTACATTTCTGAACATCTCTAGTGAGACAACCTACACTGTCTAAAATAAAATATTTTGCTCTCTCTTTGTTATTTTTGTTTGTTTTGTTTGTTTTTCCCACAGGGCGCCTGGGTGGCTCAGTGGATTAAGCATCTGCCTTTGGCTCAGGTCATGATCCCAGGGTCCCCAAATGGAGCCCCACGTCAGGCTCCCTACTCGGGGGGGAGCCTGCTTCTCCCTCTCCCTCTGCTCCCCTGCTCCTGCTCTCTCACTCACTCTCTCTCTATGTCAAATAAATAAATAAAATCTTACCAAAAAAAAAAAAACGAATACCTTTTCCCAATGGCCACAGAGCAGAAAGGCCAAATTCAGCACCCCAAAATGGATGGTGTACAGGGAATTTTGTTGACCAAAGCCATGTATGCCTTTTGGGATGAAATCCAGTACTTCCAGGCTGGACCTAATGATCTTATTGCCACATATCCTAAAGCAGGTATGCAAAATTGCTCAGGAAGATAGGAAGGCAGGTTGTGGAAAGCCAAAGAGCATGTCAAAGAGCCAAGACTTTTCAAGCACATACCCTCATGTGTAACATAGGGTTAATACTCGCACATGTCACCTCCAATCTTTGGTTATTCCCGTTGGCAGAGCAAGCAGCAGTTGAATAGTGCTAGGCAATATGCATCAAACACAAAGTACTAGCACATATGCACACACATATACACATGCATGCATGCACACACAAACCCATGCAGTCAGGCAGCAGTGTCATCTATCCCTGCCCAGGAGTGAGGTAAGTACATGTGGAAGTAAATTTTCCTAAACCTCCCACTTCCTGACCCTGAGCATTCCCTCAGCTCTGTTTCCTTATACTCTTATTTTATTTTAGATTTTCTCCTCATATCTTTTTACTTCTTCCATTAGCTCTTGATTATGGAACAGGCAGAAGAGAAATCAATCCAATTCCTAGTCAACTGGTGATGTATATGAAGTGATAAGAGTGAGCCTGCCTCTAATGCTCTGAGAAAATGCTCTAATTCCTCTGGCTTTCATTTCCTTACATACATAGTGAGGAAGTGGAAGAGAATGTTCTAAGATACTTGCATTCTTTGTTTTAATAAAAATTTACTGAATTTTATAGTGTGCTAAGCACTGGGCTATGTATGACTAGAGACCTGAAGATGAGTAGAAAATTAGTCCTTACTCCTAAGTATAAGAGAGGCTAAGATGTGGACCAGTGGAAAGAGAAAGTCCTTCAGCCTCCGACTCTTCCACTTATAAGCTGTGTGACAAATTAATTAACCTCTCTGGGCCTCCCATGTTACCCAGGTCCCCAGCTTGAGCATCTGGGAGGATGGTGGGTTTAGTCTTCCTTGGGGAATTAGGAGGCGCCCATGAAAAGTGTTAGTGGAGATAGGACCCAAAGAGACCACTGGACTAGAGAATTAAATAGGAGAGTCACCAGACCTTGGCCAGGAAGTGAAGCCATGAGAGAGGCTGCGATTGACCATGGACAGCATGTTGATTGAGGAAAAGGCCCTCCTGTGGAAGCAGAGTACATTGATCAATATTGATCCAAGCTCCCATTTAAAGGGAAGGACAAAAAAGCAAGGGCATTGAGAGCACTGGCAAGAGTAGCTGCAAGGATGAAGGCAGAAAGGAGGGACAGATTGGGAGAAAGAGTGGTGATAAAGGGAACTTATGGCAGTGATGTGTTTGGATGAAGAGAAGAAAGTGCAATCAACTGGCCAGAGCACTGACTTGTGGAGGACAGGTTGTTAGAGAAGAGTATCTCTCTGTGACCATAGCTCCCAGGACATGCAGGGGTAATGTAGTTAGTGATAGAGTATTCTCCTTCATCATCCAGGAAACAAAACCATCCAAATAGAAACATCTTCAAATTAAGTTTCTTAAACAGATATAAATAAAATAAAATAAGTTCACAGGTTTAGAAAAGGCCAATGGAATGCCTTTCCACAGATCATTAAAACTCATCTTCCAATTGATGCCACCTTCCATTTGGGGGGAAAAACTGCAAGGTAAGAAGCAGAAAGAAAAAAAAAGTGCTGTTTTATGAAAATTAAACAGCTCATTTAATTTAAAGGATTCTGGATTTGTAGAAATTTAGGCTGAGCTTGTTTGCTTTTTGTAACAGCTAAGAAAAATGTTTTGCTAAACTATTAATTGTATAAACAAGATTTCAGAAGGAATGTTATAACCCAGTTACAGTTTACAGAATTAAATGGTTCTGAAGTACTCTTATATGTTCATTATTCCTACACAAATCAACCTCTCCATATATTTACTGATAAACTGTGATGTGCACTGTTAATGCCCTGTTGCTAATTATAGAGAACACTGAAACTCTATTAAGTAAAATTTGTTCTTGAAAAGATTGATCAGCGGTTATCCTAACTCATCAAATGTAATTTAATGTAATACATCATTATTGTTTTGAAGTAATTCTGAAATTAAGCTTGTCCTTTAACTTGCATGTCTTCCCTCTCCACTAGTTCACATTTGTGAGTTATTCCCAGTTGTTATCAGGTCTCTTATAGGAGCTCCAGGAATGGCCTTGGGTACCATGTTGCTGGCTACTTATACCCCATAGCATATCATAGTTTGCAATGGAATTTAAAACCCCTTGACCATTAGGCCAATAGGCAACTCTAAGATCCCAGGGCAATGTCAATTCACAGCATTCACGGTATGTGGGGTGTTGGGATAATTGGACAATGGGCATTAAGGAGTGCACTTGATGTAATGAGCACTGGGTTTTATATGCAACCGAAGCAACTGATGAGCACTGGCTTTTATATGCAACTAAATTCTACCCCAAAAGTAATAATATACTATATGTTAACTAACTTGAATTAAGATAAAACAAAAAAAAAATTCACAACTTTCAAGAATCTGAGTCCCAGTAGCTTCCATAGCCCTTAGAAATTCTTCCATGGCTTACAGAGAGACTAGCCCTTTCTGCATTTAATGCAAGGGGTGATTAAATAGAAACAACCAACTGCTGTGCCTCAAACATTTTAAATATCAATAATCTCCTGTCTGAATTGGAATCCCTTCTTTCTAGCTCAGTCACCATCACTTCCAATTACTCTGCTTATTTTTAAAGATTTTTAATCTATTTATTTGTCAGAGAGAGAGAGAGAGCACAGGCAGGGGGAGCAGGAGAGGGAAACGCAGGCACCCCACTGAGCAGGGAGCCCAATGTGGAACTCAGTACCAGGACCCTGGGATCATGACCTGAGCCTAAGGCACATGCTTAACCAACTGAGTCACCCAGGTGTCCCCCAATTACTCTGTTTTTTAATTGTTGTCTTCAACTTGTAAATGCCCAGGTCTGAGTCCATTCACCTTTAGTTTTCTCCCTTTCGTACTGCAGACCTGCTAGACAAAAATTGTGTAAGAATGCTACAGAAATCACTGCAAATTCCAGTGTCTCTCCTCAGCCAGAACAGTCACTGCCTCCCCATGTCCTTCTGTCTCTATGTGAAACTTTCTTCTGACTTCTCAAAGCCTGAACCCCCAAGTCCCCTAGTGACTATCTGGATCTCCCTTCTGGTCTCTGGGACAGATAGGACCCCCTTCCCACCCAAGGCTGACCATGTCATCTGTGCTTCGTTCAGCTCACACCCACTCCACCACTTCCTTGGTGTCCTGTCAATGATCCCTTTCCTCATTTCTCTAATGGCTTGGGAGGGAGGGGTGTCTCCAAGGAGCTTTCAAAAATTCTCCCATTTTTACAAAACACAGCATACTCGATTAATTATTAGAATAATTGTTTATTTTTTTGACTTCCTTATTAGAATTTAAGTGCGCTCAGGGCAGGGATCATGTCTGTTTTATTCCATATTATATATCCAGTGTCTAACAGGTGCTGGGTAAGTATTTGACGAATGAATAAATGAATGTAGGAACCTAACAGAAGGGGAACAAATCAAGAAGGGAGTGATCAATAGTGGCCAACTTATAGAGAGTACAAGAGAAAAGAAAGAAAAAAGTTTCCTTTGAGTTTAGCAAGGAGATGGGCATCACTCATTCTGGAAGTCCCCAGAAATTCACAGTGAGTGGGTGCTAGGAGTCTAGTTCATTCTTGTAGTGCAGCTTGTGATGTGCCTGCCCTCAGGCCAGTGCAGGAGGAGCTAATGAAAACATCACACCTTCACCTAGTGAAGGGCTGGAGCTGAAGCAGGGGAGGTTTGCATAAGCTCCACACCAAGAAAGGGAATCTGCAACTTTAGCCATAAAGACGGCCAGAACTTGCTAAGACTTCTTAAATTTTTGTAATTTTTAAGTTGTTTTAATGATGTTCCATGACTACTTCCCCACAGTGAATAGCAATAAAACTCTCAAATAAAAAGTGTCCATGTGCTTAGCTTCAGGGTCACGTGCCAGGGGCATGCTAATGACTCTGTCATCCTGGACAAGCAGTCTAGTATAGCAAGCTCTGGAACCCGCTGCAGGTATTTGAGCCCTGGCTCTTTCAATTATTAGATGTGCAGCCTTGTGCTAGTCACCTCACCTCTCTGGCTTTAGTTTCCTCTTCTGGAAAATGGGGTCAATAATCATACCGACTGTGATAATGTGATTTATAATAAGAAATATATATTTGGTCTTTATCTCATTCATGGCAGAGAGCTCCTAAAACCCTGGACTTTCTTTTTTTTTTTTTAAGATTTTATTTATTTTTGACAGAGAGAAGAGAGTGTACAAGCAGGGGAAGAAGCAGGCAGAGGGAGAGGGAGAAGCAGGTTCCCCACCGAGCAGGGAGCCCGATGCAGGGCTCGATCCCAGGACCCTGGGATCATGACCTGAGCCGAAGGCAGATGCCCAACCATCTGAGCCACCCAGGCTCCCCAACCCTGGACTTTCTTAGGTGATGAGAGCAGCACAAATGTTTTTGTTATGTTAATGAAGTGACTTTTGGAAAGTCCCTAAGTCATCTAGGAAGGGGAGCTGGTTACCAGGGAACCAACCATGTGATTGGAAGGTTGGAAATTTGAGACCCACCCCTGACCTCTGAGGATGGGAGAGGGACTGGAGGTTGAGTTCAACCACCAGTGGCCAATGATTTAATCAGTCGTGCCTGTGTAATTAAGCCTCCATAAAAAACCAAAAGGACTGGGTTCAGAGAGTTTCCAAGTTGGTGAACATGAAGAGATGTTGTGAGAGTGGTAGACCCAGAAAGCATGGTAGCTCCTTCCCACATACTTTGCCCTACATATCTCTTCTCTCTGGCTATTCCTGAGTTCCTTTTACATAAACTGGTAATCTAGTAAAGAAAATGTTTTTCTGAGTTCTGTGATCCACTCTAGCAAATTAATTAAACCCAAGGAGGAGGTCATGGGAACTTCTGATCTCTAGCCAATAGGCCTGAGTAACAACTTGGACTTGGAATCGATAGCTCAGGTAGGGGGTAGTCTTGTGAGATTGAGTCCTTAACCTGTGGGATCTGACACTGTCTCCATTTAGATAGTGTCAGAATTGAGTTGAATTGTAGGACACCCTGCTGGGGCTGGAGAATTACCTGGTGGTGTAGGAAAAAACACTCATGAATTGGTGTCAGACTCATAACCTATCTCATAAAATTTGAGGAATAGATGAGCTGAGCATATAAAGCCCCTGGGACAGTCTCCAGCTAGCCAACTGATAAGCATTCAATAAGCTTTGTGGGTGTTTTGTTTTGTTTTGTTTTGTTTTGCTATAATTAGTATTAGTAGTTGGGAGAGTCATATTAGTACTACCACCACAGAGAGTTAATTTGGGCAATGTCAGTTTTCAAAAAGAAATGAAACAGATTGAGTCTTTGGATCCTCTGACAGAGAAAATGGAAGTAAAAAGACCCAGGCTTGAGCAAGAGCCCTAGAAATTTGTCAGAAGATTCAGTATTAGCCAGAAACAAACAGAATATTATTCTATTTCCTGAATAAAGAAGAAAAATGTTAAATTTGCACAAACCAGGAAGAAGAGCATTTGAAAGATTTCCTGAACCAAATTGCTCCTTGAAATCTGCTAGAGACCCTATGCATTTGTTTGCTCCCTGTGGGAACATTCTTCTATTTGCAAATAAGTGATGACACAAATAATAGAATTTTTTTATTATTTGTGTCAACACTTGTTTGCAAAAAAAAAAAAAGAATTTTCTTTCTCTCACCCCTGGTTCACCTACCATTACAAATAACCTATATGGCAAGGAATGGCAAGGATAGCACGGTGTCCTGCTATTACTGCCATAGGGTGACCATATCCCCGCTGGCCCTAGAACATGGAATCAGGACTCTCAAGCATCTGTAAATAGGGAGAGTGGATCTCATAAGGTCCTATGAAATCTTAGCAATGTCTACTCTACAGTGAGAAGAAAGGAGACAAAAACAATCCAGCTCTGAAGCCAATTTCATTAAGTGCTTCCCCTTGACCCCTCAGCCCCAGCCTAGGGAGCCTTGACATACCAGCTTTTAGGCAAGGGAGCTCACTCCCATGTTTTCTTTTTTTCTTTCAGTGCGCAGGGGTTCCTGGTATGACCATGTAAAAACGGATGCTGGAAAGAGAAAGACCAAGTATGCATCTAACCCTGTACTGCTTCTACAAGAAAATGAAAGAGGGGAGGCAATGCACCTCCCCATTCACTGCATACATATTAGCAAAGCAAGCAAACTACCAGGATAGAATATACACATGCACTGTCTTGTGCCATGCTGCAGGAACCAGACACGGGTTCCTAGACCCTTACAGCTGGGTCAGCTGGTTGAACCATGATGGGCCTTTGGAAGTCCAAAATAGTTTTCTCTCTCTGGGAGCTTCTTGGAGGCAAGAATTATGTAACTGACTTCTATAGACATCTTGGTTCTCAAATTGTATTCTCACTTTGTTCTCAGAGATAATTGGCTTCTAGCTTTATCAGATCCATGTAAAGTTACTACCTTGAAGTACCCACCAATCACATAAAACACTTTTTTTCTCCTACTGATGTTCTATTTGGCTCAAAAACCATTGATTAACTTATTCAACTCCTTGGGGAAAGGTTCTGGCAATCTTTGGTGCAAAAAATATTGCCTAATACTTGGGTAATCCATACTTGGATTATAAAAATACCTAAGTGGATGATTTCACTGCTTTATTTCCTCCAATTTCAAAAATTCAGAAATGAAAGTCATCTTCCTATATGTTTCATATTATTCATAGCATTCATGCTCCTTAGAAACTAAAATAAATATATAAAGACATACTCATAAGCTAAGAGAATATTCCAGATGGAATATTTATGAAATATCTTTCTGAGAAGGAGTATCTAGTACAAAATCCAGGATAAAGAAAATTTTGTGGGTAAGAGAAAAAGATGGAAATGGGGAATGTCAGAGCAGGAGCTGTTCAGTGAAACTACAAGGAAAAGAACTTAGGTCTATGTCTGGAGCAGGAATTAGGGAGCATGGGGTAATAAAGCAGAGACACAGGCCCACAAAAGTAGGGTGAAAGCTCTACATATGTTCAGTCCTTTGCTGGAAGACATCATATGTTTCTGACAGGGAAGCTACAAGAAGACAGTTGACTGGTAAGAAAAGCAGAAGAAATACAGAGAGAAAGAAGTCAAGATAATGTAATATCCCTGAATTTCAAGATGAAGAGCACCTCATGTTCTTTAGGTGAGCAAGACCAACAAGATCATAAATACTGAGATGGGGTGAATTGAGAGAACTTCTCCAAGATTTTGTTTCCATGCTTTTCTTGATTCTCTTACCAAAATCCCCTGATTACTTGTTTCCCCCACACAGAACCAGGAACATGAAAAGATAATAGCACTTATGGGGAAGAAGACAGACAGAAAGAACTATCAAAGGATTGCTCAGCACACTTCACTTGCAGGCATGAAGACAAACCCAATGACCAGCTACACAACTTTGCCTTGTAAAGTTGTCAACCACTCCATCTCCCCATTTATGACAGAAGGTACTTTCCAGCCATCATGAAGTTCTTTGAGAACAATATAATTGCGTAGCTAATATTCTGGGAAGGAATATGCTCATTAAACTTTTAACTGTCACTAGGCTACCAATAATTCTGAGGTTTTCTCAAACCATTACTTGAAAGAAAATAGATTGGATATGTATTTGTAATAAAAATTAGCACTTTTAAGTTGTGTCTAAAATTTCACTTCAAAGAGAAAGCATGCAGAATAGACTTCCCACCCAGTCTCTCAAATATGACTTCATCGTCTTTCAGGGATGATGGGATATTGGAAGAATTATTTCAAAGTGCACAGGATGAAAGGTCCAGTGAAGACTGAGAGAGGAAAATGGCTGGTACTTCCCTGACCTTCCACACAGAACTCTGCAGAGAGGGAGAAAAAATCTAGAATACTCAGGGGAAATGTTATTACCTTATCTCATGTTTCTTTATTTTCCTTATCATTGCCTTTCCTTTAGAAATGACTTTCTGATCTTTCTCAAATTGTTCAGGCAAGAACTAGAAATTATGTACATTTTTTTCCTTTTTGCATGCACCTAGAAAATAAAACCATTATGTTAACTAAAGGGCTGGTCCTCAAACACAGACTGCATAGATGTAACAGCACCTGTGGAACTGAAGAGACTGGTGGTTATGTCTCTAAAGCAAGGTACGAAGTTCCTGAGGCCTATTGGCCAAGTCTTCCTTCACCTGGCCCTGACCTTCCTCGTAGGAGTAGCTTCTTTAGTGAGCAACTGTGTCTCAAGAATTCCACAGTGGCTTCATTAAAACTCTTAGACCTAGACCACAGGCTAAGACTTTTCTCACCCAGCCTTTCTTTTATCCCTCCCTCTCCTCCACAGGGTTTGGTCCTGCACCATGCTCTGACAGCCCCTCCACGTTTTTCCTACACAGGCATTGGCCCCATTAAATCTCTTATGTGCCAAGTGTCTGCTTCTCACTGAAAAAGAGAACATTATTCTCCCTTTGTTAGAGTGACCTGTACTATTAAATTCAGATGTGCAAGTAAATATATTGTTTGAGTCATTTGAAACTGGTCACAAAAAAAAAAAAAAAAAAAAAAAAGGCAAGAAAAAAACACTCAAGTATCCCAACGGCAGCAACTTCTGAATGACTGAAATTACTAACACTGAGAAGCTAGGAGATGGGGCACCTGGAGAGGAAACTCCAACCTTTGGGGACAAAGCACTGTTGGGCCCAGCTCCTGTCCCTGAAGAGACCACAATGAGGATGGTGGCATTAGTGAGTGAGGTTGCATAACCAACACATGGAGTGCAGCTGCTGCTGCAGGAGGGAACTTCCACACTGGAGGAAGAAAGAGCTTAGCTTGGGGTCCTGCTCACAGAGGGAGCAAATCCAGGTTCGTCCTCTTGTCTCTCAGTCTCCCTATTGCAGAGACTCAGAGGGGCCAGCCAGCCAAGCAGAAACCTGGACTGCATTGTTCCAGCCCCCGCATCTCAAAAAAAAAAAAAGAAAAGAAAAAAATACCATAGACTGGTGGGCTCGGACATGAGAGGCAGAAATTTAAAAGCTCGGCCAGCCAATATCTGACTTTTTTAAAGCTCAAAAATGGCAAGTTAGGATGGTTCAAACTAATACATATACCTCATGTAAAAAAAAAAAAAAGGCTGGGAAAATATCTAGACTTATCTAAAAGAAATGAAGCAATCAGCTATGATATAGTTAGCACACACTTCCTTTCTTTCCACCTCCACTCTGGGATTCTGGGTGGAAGGTCTTCTCTGCTGAAGCTCCCACAGCACCTGTAGCAGCAGCAGCAGTAGTAGTAGTTGAGAAACAACTGTTGAGAAATGACTGTTTCCTGATGGCATGTTTAGTGGCTTGCTTGAAATTTGTGATTAATGTCAATGCCCAGCATGCCAAAGGAAACATACTACAAAATAGATGAAAAGTATGGGCTCTAAAATCCCTTTAAGGTGATAGAGAGAAGAATCCCCTTGCTTGGGTTGTCAATCTTGAGGCTGAGAAATTCTAGCAGAGGTGATGCCTGGAGAAGCCTGACTCTCCAACAGAGTGACACTAGGTGACCTGGGGGCTATGCTGGATTCACTCCAAAGTGAGTGAAACTTCACAATCCTATTAGGCATCTACCCACCTGAACCAGCAACTAACTGAGATAAATAAAAGGCTGCCATTCCTCCCACGCTACCCGAAAGAATCTCAGAGACTTTTGGAAGTCATTCAGACAGGTGGTCAGGTGGTTCTCATTAATCTGTGTACTTATCTATGCACAGAGAAGCTGTTTGGCAGTTTCTACTTGAATTAAACATATCTATGACTCAGCAGTTCAGATCCTAGGCTTATACCCAAGAGAAATGAGGCATATGTACATACACACACAAAGGTACAAAAATCTCATAGAAGCTTTATTCATAATCACCAAAAACTATAATCAACCCATATGTCTATCAAATGAAGAGTAGATAAACAAATAGTAAAAAAGAATCAAATCTTGCCATTTGCAACAGCATGGTTGGAGCTAGAGTTCATTATGCTAAGTGAAATAAATCAGTCAGAGAAAGACAAATACCATATGATTTCACTCATATGTAGAATTTAAGAAACAAACAAATGAACAAATAAACAAAAAAAAGACACAAACCAAAAAACAGACTTTTAAGTCTTTTATATTTAAGTATAAAGAATAAACTGGTGGTTACTGGGGGGGGGGAGGAGGATGGGTGAAATAGGTGAACGGTATTAAGAGTGCACTTATCCTGATGAGCACTAAGAAATGTATAGAATTGTTGAATCATATTGTATACCTAAAATTAATATGACTCTGTATGTTAATTATACTTGAATAAAAAAAATAAGCAATATTTATCTGTGGTGATCAAAGTCAAAATAGTGCTTGCCTTGGGCATGGGTTGGTGGTAAGGCACTGACTGGAAAGAAGAAAGAGGGAACTTCCTGAGGTGATGGGTTACATGGGTATATGTATAAATAAAAATTCATCAAGATGTAATTTAAGTTTATCCATTTTACTATATATTATGCTTTGATTTTTCAAAAATTCTATCTGGTAATAGTCATCAAATATTACAGTCTAACCTCACACTTACAAAAAAGAAGAGAGCCCTGAGAATTAAGTAACTATTTCAGCCTTGGAAGTTGGGATGGAATTCCAAACTGGACTGTCCCAACTGGCAACATCAACATATGCCTTAAAAAACAGGGCATGTTAACAGAAACTCAGTTCTGCTCAGTAAGGTGTTTCTCTGAAACTCCATGGATGACCCAACCCAGAAGAAAGACTTACTAAGCCCAGGTGAAGAGAGGGAGGAAGGAAGGGTAGTTCCTGGAGACTTGCTCCAGACATTCCTTCAGTGACAGCTCTCAATTCCCCATCTTTATGGGAACCAAGAAATCACCTCCTGGATTTGGGCAAGCCCCCTTGGCTGACCTATCTTCCCACTGTTTTTCCTTCTGGCAGCATCAAGGAAGTGTCAAGGAGGGTATTCTGGCACAACATTAAGGATTTTGTTCCAGTTTCACTCAGGATAGTCATGCAAATTACTTCTCTTTGTTTGCCTGAACATACATACCTGTAACAAATGACTAGAGCTCTGTGGATATAGGCATTGGGAATATAAAGCCTATATGAATCCTAACTTTCATTTACTTTTCACTTTCTCCTGCTGGTGCCTAAGACCAAGGGAATGGCCAAGCATAAGGTGGTAGAGACAATGGAGTTAGAGTGGCCTTTCTCCCCCCCAGAAGTTTCCCAAATTGACAGGTTTGTGCTAGAGAAGAAGCTATGCAACATCTGGGATGAAGTCTAGAACATCCAAGCCAAGCCTGATGACTTGATCATCACTTCCTAACCCAAGCAGGCATGTAAATAGACATGAGAAGGGGGAAACAAGACATATAATGTCTGAGCTCTTTTTAGGTCAATGCAGTGAAGTTCAGAGTGGGGAAAGCAGTGTCCTTGTCTATAGATCAGATAGAATGGAAAAGGACCTAAAATTTTTTTTAATCAAACTATAAGAGGGTTTTTTAGAGATGGAATAGCTGATTTATTAAAAATATATAACCAGAGATGTCTGGGTGGCTCAGTTGGTTGGGCATCTGCCTTTGGCTCGGGTCATGATCCCAGGATCCTGGGATTGAGTCCCTCATTGGTCTCCCTGCTCAGCAGGGAACCTGCTTCTCCCTCTGCCTGTCACTCCCCTGTTTGTGCACTCTCTATCTCTGACAAATAAATAAAATCTTAAAAAAACAAAGTATATATATATATATATATATATATATATATATATATATATATACCAGCCAAAACAGATTCTGCAGGTCAAAACATCCATACTAATCATTTTTTCTTTCATTCAACAGTAATTCATAAAGAATCTTTTAAACACCAGAGACCAGCACCAGACATGATGATAGACAACATGTTCATTATCTCTGTCCTGCTGGTATTGCCGGTGCAATCTGGAGAAGGACAGCAAACCATTAAGCAAATCATTGCACAGATCTTTGATTACAACATGTGATAAGGGATAAGAAGGAAAAATGAAGGGTATAATGAAAGAATATTAGTGGGTCCTAATTTAGATGGAGGAAAGTATAATGAAGAAACTGAACTAGTGTGCTTATTATGCAAGGAGTGCATTAGTTTACTAGGGCTACTGTAACCAAGTGCCACTGGAGGACTAAAACAACAGAAATTCATTCTCACAGTTCTGGAGGCTAGAGCTCAGAAATCAAGGGTCATCAGCATTGGATCCTTATGAGGGCTGTGAGGGGAGGGTCTGTTCCAGGCCTCTCTCCTTGACTTGTAGATGGCCATCTTCATGTTCACATGGTGTTCACCCTGTATGCATATCTGTCTCCTAATTTCCCCTTTTTTTAAGAACACCAGTCATATTGGATTAGGACCCACACTAATGACATCATTTTAACTTTATTACTTCTCTAAAGACCCTAACTCCAAATAAGGTTACACAAGGTTCAGGTCCCCATCTGCTACTTACCTGAGTTTCCCTGTTATAATCCTAATTCATGTTCCTCACTCCCAAAGGAGCCCTTTTCCTGTCCATGTCATAGGCCAGTTCCCTGGAAGGCAGACTCTGAGTCAGAAATAAGTGTGTGTCCTGTTTAATAAGGAGTGCTCTTGGGATTACTTCCCCCCTAGAAGGAGGTAGAATTGAGCAGAGGAGAAACTGAGCTTCAGCTTAGTCCCAGCAAGGGCCTCATCCAATGCTCTGAAGTTGGGATGGCCCTTCACAGCTGATGCCATGCCACTTTGGGTGAGAGGATCAGGTGTCAGCCAGTCACCACATGCAAGCTGCCTCAGGAAAGGGGCATGAACTTGGTCCCATAGAGGAATGAATAGCTGAGGGTTGTCTGCCAGCAGCACCCCCAGCAGCTGGAATAAAACCCTTTCATTCAGAAGGAAATCTAGGGGGCATATCCCTCCATTTACAACACTTCATATAGGGCTATAAGACATAATTCCAGTGGCAGCTTGCCTGAGCCATGTCAACATTTGCTGAGGTCCCATTCAGGTCAACATTCATATCTTGGAAGATTCTGGCTAGCAGGTAGGGTCCATGGAAGGACAGGTATCAGACTGCACTGGAAATAAGGCAGTAGTGAGGACTCCAAGAGATGGGTTAATAGTGGGATTCAGCTCTCCTGGGACTAAAGGGGGTAGTTACTGGTGAGTTAAAAACATAGCGTGAGGGCATATGTAAAAGGTAAGTCTGGAGTGTGAATCAAGGAAGTCTGGCAGGAGCTCTTGGATGCTTTGGACCAACATCTGAGGGAGCCCAGTATTCCCGAGGTGCTCAAAGCATCTACAACATCAAAGCCAAGGCCAGAGTTGGAGTCTATAGATAGAGGGCACCCATGACTTCCTTTGAGAGGCTTTACCACCCTCAAGAGTCCTGAAAAGGAAACAGAGCCAGTCCATGAAGAGAAGGGCTCTCTGATGATCCCAAAGCAGCCTGGATTGGGCAGAACAAAACAGTTTGGAGTTAAGACAATAAGCTAACAAGAAAGCAACAAAAGTTTCAAGGATGAATTTAACACTGATTTTGGAAGGGCAGAAGGAGAAATTGGTTTTAGTGCAGAATAGGAAACAACTAGGAGCTGAGCAAATGTGATGCCAGAGTATAGTCTATAAGAGGAGCCTTAGGACAGCACCCAGGGATCACTATCAGGGTACTAGAGAAAGGGAAAACCGGCAAAGGGCACCATTACAAGAATGGCACCTTTCTCTTCAGGAGTTACCTGAGCAAGATGGTCTCATATATCCTGGCTCTGGCCCTCTAGATATATTAGCACCAGTCAAAAAATTAGGACACAAGCAAGATGGAGGAGGAGTAGGAGACCTAAATTTCCTCTGGTCCCAGGAATTCAGCTAGATAGTTATCAAACCATTCAGAACACATACAAACTCTACAGGAGATCGAAGAAAAGAATAGCAGCAATTCTATGAACAGAAAAGTGACCACTTTCTGGCAGGTATGATGTGCAGAGAAGTGAATCTGAGGCGATATTTGGGAAGATGGGGTGGGGGGAGCTGCCTCCGTCAGCCAGTTACCAGCAAGTGATAGAGCCTCAGAGCACAAAATTGGAACTTTTAGAAGTCTGCTCCACTGAGGGACGTTGCTCCAGTGGCTACACGGGGCGGGGGGGGGGGGAGGGGGGAGTTGGAACCCTCACTGGGACAGTGTAGTCTCGGGAACCTCGGGGTCACAGGAAGACCGGGAGTGCCTGAGTGCAGCAGAGCTCTCAGGTATTGGAGCAGGGAAGCCGACTGCAGAGATGGAGCCAAGGAGTGGGCGCTCAGCTTGGGGTTGCCATAAACTGTGATCTGCAGCTCAGTTGGGCCACTGCTCTTCGAGCAGGGACCCAAAAAGTGGCAGATCCTGGAGACTCCCCTTCCTCCCCCAAGAAGAGCAGCACAGGAGTGCACCACAGGAATCTGCTGGGTTTGGAGACTCCACTCAGGGTTGTGTATCAGAGATAGAAATGCTCAGTCACAGGCCAGGTGAGCACGGAGTGCGGCCAGAGACTGGGGACATGGGAGTGATTGACTGCTTTTCTCTGGGGACTCACTGAGGAGTGGGGCCCTGAGTTCTCAGCTCCTTCAGGGCAGAGACTGGGAGGCTGCCATTTTCATTCTCATCTTCCAAAACTCTATAGAAAGCTTTCAGGGAACAAGGCTACCAAGAGCAAACCTGAGCAGATTACTTAGCCTGGCCTCTGACAAGGGCAGGGCAATTCCGACTCAGAAAAGACATTTAAGAACCACTGCAACAGGCCCCTCCCCCTGAAGATCAGCAAGGACAGCCAGACAAGACCAAGTCTATGGATCAATGAGAACTGCCAAACCCCAGCACTTTGGGGGAATACAGCACATAGAATTCATGGCTTTTTCCCCATGATTCATTAGTCTTTCAAAGTTAATTTTTTAAATTCTCTTTATTTTTTTCTATTTCTATTTTTTTACTTAAAATTTTCTTCTTTCCTTTTTCAACAAACATCTTATCAATTCCCTTTTTAAAATCTTTTTTACACTTTCATTTTTACACTCATATTCTATTCCTTCTTTGTAGTTAACCTTATTCTTTTGTATATATGTAAGTTTTTCTTTCTTTAAAATTTTGCGATACAGTTTCTTCTAACAGACCAAAATATACCCTAAATCTAGTGTATGACTTTGTCCTAGTCTCCCCCAATCACATTTTCTCCTTTTTTTTAATTCTTTTCACTCTTTTTTTCAACCAACTTCTTACCTTATCAATTCCTTTTTAAAAATATTTTTAAATTTTCATCTTTAAGTCATATTCCATCCCTTCATTGTATTTACCCTTATTTTTGTACATATATGTTTTTCTTTCTTTAAAATTTGGGAGGCAGTTTCTTCTAACAGACCAAAATATGCCCAAAATCTAGTGTGTGGCTCTGATCTATTCAACAGCCTGATCATATTCTTTTTTTTTTCCTTTCCCTTTCTCCCCCCCCACCCCAGTTTAGGGTCTCTTCTGATTTGTGTAGTAAATATTTTTCTGGGGTCATTGTTACCCTGTTAGCATTTTGGTCTCTCATTCATCTATTCTCCTCTGGACAAAATGACAAGATGGAAAAACTCACCTCAGAAAAAAAGAACAAGAGGCAGTACCAACGGCCAGGGACCTAATCAGTACAGACATTAGTAAGATGTCAGAACTAGAGTTCAGAATGACGATTATAAAGATACTAGCTGGGCTTGAAAAAAGCATGGAAGATACTAGAGAATCCCTTTCTGGAGAAATAAAAGAAGTAAAATCTAACCAAGTTGAAATCAAAAAGGCTATTAATGAGGTGCAATCCAAAATGGAGGCTCTAACTGCTAGGACAAATGACGTAGAAGAGAAAATCAGTGATACAGAAGACCAAATGATGGAGAATAAAGAAGCTGAGAAAAAGAGAGATAAACAACTACTGGATCACGAGGGCAGAATTCAAGAGATAAGTGATACCATAAGATGAAACAATATTAGAATAATTGGGATCCTAGAAGAAGGAGAGAGAGAGGGGGGCAGAAGGTATATTGGAGCAAATTATAGCAGAGAACTTCCCTAATTTGGGGAAGGAAACAGGTATCAAAATCCAGAAGGCACAGAGAACCCCCCTCAAAATCAATAAAAATAGGTCAACACCCCAAATCTAACAGTAAAACCTACAAGAATCAGAGAAAAAGAGAAAATCCTGAAAGCAGCTGAGGAGAAGAGGTCTGTAACCTACAATGGTAGAAACATTAGATTGGCATCAGACATGTCCACAAAGACCTAGCAGGCCAGAAAGGACTGGCATGATATATTCAGAACACTAAATGAGAAAAATATGCAGCCAAGAATACTATATCCAGCTAGGCTGTCATTGAAAATAGAAGAGAGATAAAAAGCTTCCAGGACAAACAAAACTAAAGAATTTGCAAACACCAAACCAGCCCTACAAGAAATATTGAAAGACATCCTCTAAGCAAACAGAGAGCTTAAAAGTAACATAGACCAGGGGCGCCTGGGTGGCTCAGTCGTTGGGCGTCTGCCTTCGGCTCAGGTCATGATCCCAGAATTCTGGGATCGAGCCCCACATCGGGCTCCCTGCGCAGCGGGAAGCCTGCTTCTCCCTCTCCCACTCCCCCTGCTTCTGTTCCCTCTCTCGCTGTGTCTCTCTCTGTCAAAAAAAAAAAAAAAAAAAAGTAACATAGACCAGAAAAGAATAGAAACAATATACACTAACAGTCACTTTACAGGAAATACAGTGGCACTAAATTCACATCTTTCAATAGTTACCCTGAATGTAAATGGGCTAAATGCCACAATTAAAACACACAGGGTATCAGATTGGATAGAAAAACAAGACCCATCAATATGATGCCTGTAAGAGACTCATTTTAGACCCAAAGACACATCCAGATTTAAAGTGAGTGGGTGGAAAACAATTTACCATGCTAATGGACATCAAAAGAAAGTGGGGGTGGCAATCCTTATATCAAACAAATTAGATTTTAAACCAAAGACTGTAATAAGAGATGAGGAAGGACACTATATCCTACTTAAAGGGTCTATCCAACAAGAAGATCTAACAATTGTAAATATCTATGCCCCTAACCTGGGAGGAGCTAATTATATAAGCCAATTAATAACAAAAGCAAAGAAACACATTGACAACAATACAATAATAGTAGGCGACTTTAACACCCTCCTCACTGAAATGGACAGATCATCTAAGCAAAAGATCAACAAGGAAATAAAGGCTTTAAATGATACACTGGACCAAATGGACTTCACAGACATATTCAGAACATTCCATCCCAAAGCAACAGAATACACATTCTTCTCTAGCGCACATGGAACATTTCCAGAATAGATAACATCCTAGGTCACAAATCAGGTCTCAACCGGTACCAAAAGATTGGGATCATTCCCTGCATATTTTCAGACCACAATGCTTTGAAACTAGAACTCAGTCACAAGAGGAAAGTTGGAAAGAACTCAAATACATGGAGGCTAAAGAGCATCCTACTAAAGAATGAATGGGTCAACCAGGAAATTAAAGAAGAATTTAAAAAATTCATGGAAACCAATGAAAATGAAAACACAACTGTTCAAAATCTTTGGGATGCAGCAAAGGCAGTCCTAAGAGGAAAGCATATAGCAATACAAGCCTTTCTCAAGAAACAAGAAAGGTCTCAAATACACAACCTGACCGTACACCTAAAGGAGCTGGAGAAAGAACAGCAAATAAAGCCTAAGCTCAGCAGGAGAAGAGAAATAATAAAGATCAGAGCAGAAATCAATGCAACAGAAACCAAAAGAACAGTAGAACAGATCAATGAAACTAGGAGCTCGTTCTTTGAAAGAATTAATAAGATTGATAAACCCCTGGCAGACTTATCAAAAAGGAAAGAGAAAAGACCCAAATAAAATTATGAATGAAAGAGGAGAGATCACCACCAACACCAAAGAAATACAGACAATTATAAGAACATATTATGAGCAACTCTATGCCAACAAATTAGACAATCTGGAAGAAATGGATGCATTCCTAGAGACTGTAAACTACCAAAACTGAATCAGGAAGAAATAAAAACCTGAACAGACCCATAACCAGTAAGAAAATTGAAGCAGTAATCAAAAATCTCCCAACAAACAAGAGCCCAGGGCCAGATGGCTTCCCAGGGGAATTCTACCAAACATTTAAAGAAGAATTAATAGCTATTCCTCTGAAACTGTTCCAAAAAACAGAAATGGAAGGAAAATTTCTGAACTCATTTTTTGAGGCCAGCATTACCTTGATCCCAAAACCAGACAAAGACCCCATCAAAAAGGAGAATTACAGACCAATATCCCTGATGAACATGGATGCAAAAATTCTCACCAAAATGCTAGCCAATAGGATCCAACAGTACATTAAAAGGATTATTCACCATGACCAAGTGGGATTTATCCCTGGGCTGTAAGGTTGGTTCAACATCTGCAAATCAGTCAATGTGATAGAACACATTAATAAAAGAAAGAACAAGAACTATATGATCCTCTCAATAGATGCAGAAAACGCATTTGACAAAGTACAGCATCCTTTCTTGATTAAAACTCCTCAGAGTATAGGGATAGAGGTTACATACCTCAATATCATAAAAGCCATTTATGAGACGTCCACAGTGAATATCATTCTCAATGGGGAAAAACTGAGAGCTTTTCCCCTAAGGTCTAGAACACGGCAGGGATGTCCACTATCACCACTGCTATTCAACATAGTATTAGAAGTCCTAGCCTCAGCAATCAGACAACAAAAAGAAATAAAGGGCATCCAAATTGGCAAAGAAGAAGTCAAACTCTCACTCTTTGCAGAGGATATGATACTTTATGTGGAAAATCCAAAAGACTCCACCCCAAAACTGCTAGAACTCATACAGGAATTCAGTCAAGTGGCAGGATATAAAATCAATGCACAAAAATCAATTGCATTTCTATAAACCAACAACAAGACAGAAGAAAGAGAAATTAAGGAGTCCATCCCATTTACAATTGCACCCAAAACCATAAGATACCTAGGAATAAATCTAACCAAAGAGGCATAGAATCTGCACTCAGGAAACTATAAAATACTCATGAAAGAAATTGAGGAAGACACAAAGAAATGGAAAAACGTTCCATGCTCATGGATTGGAAGAACAAATATTGTGAAGATGTCAGTGCTACCTAGAGCAATCTACACATTTAATGCAATCCCTATCAAAATACCATCCACTTTTTTCAAAGAAATGGAACAAACAATCCTAAAATTTGTATGGAACCAGAAAAGACCCCGCATAGCCAGAGGAATGTTGAAAAAGAAAAGCAAAGTTGGCGGCATCACAATTCTGGACTTCCAGCTCTATTACAAAGCTGTCATCATCAAGACAGTATGGTACTGGCACAAAAACAGACACATAGATCAATGGAACAGAATAGAGAGTCCAGAAATGGACCCTCAACTCTATGGTCAACTGATCTTCGACAAAGCAGGAAAGAATGTCCAATGGAAAAAAGACAGTCTCTTCAACAAATGGTGTTGGGGAAATTGGACAGCCACATGCAGAAGAATGAAACTGGACCTTACACCACACACAAAAATAGACTCCAAATGGTTGAAAGACCTAAATGTGAGACAGGAATCCATCAAAATCCTAGAGGAGAACACAGACAGCAACCTCTTCGACCTCAGCCACAGCAACTTCTTCCTAGAAACATCGCCAAAGGCAAGGGAAGCAAGGGCAAAAATGAACTATTGGGACTTCATCAAGATAAAAAGCTTTTGCACAGCAAAAGAAACAGTCAACAAAACCAAAAGACAACCGCCAGAATGGGAGAAGATATTTGCAAATGACATATCAGATAAAGGGCTAGTATCTAAAATCTATAAAGAACTTCTCAAACTCAACACCCAAAGAACAAATGATCCAATCAAGAAATGGGCAGAAGACATGAACAGACATTTTTCCAAAGAAGACATCCAAATGGCCAACAGACACATGAAAAAGTGCTCAACATCGCTCAGCGTCAGGGAAATCCAAATCAAAACC
Source organism: Halichoerus grypus (assembly GCF_964656455.1). NCBI lineage: Eukaryota > Metazoa > Chordata > Mammalia > Carnivora > Phocidae > Halichoerus > Halichoerus grypus. The sequence continues at coordinate 81,106,622 of NC_135721.1, read as the reverse complement.
TCAATGAGATACCACTTCACACCAGCCAGAATGGCTAAAATTAACAAGTCAGGAAAGGACAGATGTTGGCAAGGATGCAGAGAAAGGGGAACCCTCCTACACTGTTGGTGGGAATGCAAGCTGGTACAGCCACTCTGGAAAACAGTATGGAGGTTCCTCAAAAAGTTGAAAATAGAGCTACCCTATGACCCAGCAATTGCACTACTGGGTATTTACCCCAAAGATACAAATGTAGTGATCCGAAGGGGTACATGCACCCCAATGTTTATAGCAGCAATGTCCACAATAGCCAAACTACGGAAAGAGCCAACTTGTCCATCGACAGATGAATGGATAAAGAAGAAGTGGTATATATATATATACAATGGAATAATATGCAACCATCAAAAAAACGAAATCTTGCCATTTGCAACAACGTGGTTGGAACTAGAGGGTATTATGCTAAGTGAAATAAGTCAGTCAGAGAAAGACAAGTATTATATGTTATCACTGATATGATGAATTCTTAATCTCAGGAAACAAACTGAGGGTTGCTGTGGTGGGGGGTGGGAGGGATGGGGTGGCTGGGAGATGGACATTGAGGAGGGTAGGTGCTATGGTGAGCACTGTGAATTGTGTAAGACTGATGAATCACAGACCTGTACCTCTGAAACAAACAAAAAAAAGAAGATAGTAGGAAAGGAAAAATGAATGGAGGGAAATCGGAGGGGGAGATGAACCTTGAGAGACTATGGACTCTGAGAAACAAACTGAGGGTTTTAGAGGGGACGGGGGTGGGGGGATGGGTTAGCCCGGTGATGGGTATTAAGGAGGGCACGTATTGCATGGAACACTGGGTATTATACGAAAACAATGAATCATGGGCCACTACATCCAAAACTAATGATGTAATGTATGATGACTAACATAATATAATAAAATAAAATTTTAAAAAAGATAGGACACAATGTTTATTTAGTGCCTACTGTAAACTAGGTTCTGCTTATTTTCTTCTTCTAATTCTCAAAACCAACAAGAATATTTGATGACCAGTGGGTTTACATAATTTATCCAAAACCACTGAACTCCTACATCCCAGAGATAGGATTGTAGTCCATATATTTCAATAGCCCCGCACATTCAAATCATGCTTCCTCCCACAGACACAAGACCAGGTCAGCCAAATGTCCCAGAAGCCAAACAGGGAGAGACTTTCTAGGAGGCTAAACACGGTAGAGGCAGGCCAAGGGGACTCAGGGCTAAGAGGAATTCCCCAGAATCCATAAGGAGATAATCGATGAGGCCTTAGAGAAAAACAAATAGTACCAGCAAATAGAGCAAAGGTTATTTTCCATTTAAAACCAATTCAAATTTTTGTAGGAGTCTCTGTCTAATATTCCCTTGAGTCTTTATTTGCCCTTTAATAAGAATTTTATTCAATCTAGGTTTCTCCAGTTTGTGGATTATTTGGAATTCTTACTTTTCCTTCCTTTCCTTCCTTTTCATATTACTGGCATTGGATCATGGTTCTAAAAAAAGTAATAGCAGTGTGGAGAGAAAAGGATTATTTATTAGCAACCAGGGTTTAATGGTAAAAGTGAGCATTTGGGAATTTCTGTGATTTTCCTCAAGCAGTAATTTTTTTTTAATTAAAGCCTATTGTTACATATAATAATTATTTTTATTATCATTTTCTAGAAATACCAATGCATATTCAGATTTTTTAAAGTACCTCATTGGAATATAAAAATGAATGCCACATTTCTTCCCTTAAACTTTCCAGTGAGGAAAAAATAATCTTAATAGTTTCAATTTAATATAATGAGTAATATAAGTGAGGTATGATAAACAAATTAATTTATTTATGTAGCATAAGATGTTTCTAAACTATAAGTTGCAGAAAATCAATAATCGGTTCTTGGTTCTACTTTTTTTCAGGAACTACTTGGACACAGGAAGTTGTGGATCTGATACAGAATATTGAGAAGTGCAGGCAGGCTCCCACTCACATTCAACAATTTTTCTTGGAGTAGGTAAGAATTACAAACTCTGGTAAGCCTCCATTTTAAAAATTGTAACCTTCACATAAAGAATAAAGACAGACAACTTGGGACTGGAGAGTCTGAAAGTCAACCACACTGAAAACAAAACAGAAACCATCTCCCTTCAGTACCTAATTATAAATACTGGATAAAAGTTGTCTTTTCTTGTGCAAATCTACATAGGTCCCTTTATTTAGAAATTTATTTAGCCCTACTACTTAACAATAGAGAGGTACTATCCCTCTGGTAAATGAAGCATCGGTGAGTTACAAGTGCCAAAGAATATCTACCTAGCTCTCTCCGAACAGAGTCCCTGCTTTCCCATGTGCTACCCCAATGCTAATGTCAAGGAAGGCTAGCACCAAGGACCGTAGTGTCCAGTTAGACTTTACAGTGTACTTTCCATGGAAAAATAATAAATAGTACAGTCATAGCTAAGATTTTATAGCACTTACCATATGCCAGGCATTATTCTATTTTTTTTAAGTAGGCTCCATGCCCAGTGTGCCAGGCATTATTCTAAATACTTTCCATGTATTAATGCATTTAGTCTTCACAACAACCTTGTGAGGTAACTACTATTTTATACCCGTGTTACAGAGGAAGATACTGAGAACAGAGAGGTTATGATTTGCTCAAGGTCTACAACTAATAGGTAACTGAACCAAGATTTGAACTCAGGAATTCTTTTTCTAAAGTCCATGCTCTAAACCACGAAGATATAGTGTGTGTGTGTGTGTGTGTGTGTGTGTGTGTGTGTGTGTGTGTGTGTGTATCTCCTGTTTGGACTACTCCTGGTATATGTATCTGAGGTATAGGATGGAGTTAAAAAGACTGCTGTGGACTAGCATGGGAAACTGGCCATATTTAATAACTGTTTCTATGGAATCCATTCTAATCCAATCTGAAAAAAACCTACTCATAAACTCTTCTTTGGAAAATGATTTAACTAACGTTCATTGTCTTTTCTCCCTCCCCACCCCCCCTCTGAAGTGGCCAAACATGTGCCATGTTTCAAAACTGCTTGGTACTACAAGCAGAAGAAAACCTCAAAAATATAATTAATATCTTCCATAAGATAAGATACCGTATCCATGAACAAACACAAGATGATGAAAAAATTCTTAGAAATTAAAAATATGGTAGGATAAATGAAAATGGTAGGAGGGTTAGAAGATAAACCTGAAGAAATCTCCTAGGAAGTAGACCAAAGGACAAGGTTTTTTGCAATGTTTTCAATTTAGTCTTTTTTCTGCTCAAGCAGCCTTTTTAATGTAAAAGGTCCTATTACGTCTTGTTTGTACATCTTGTATATATATTAAAAGTTCAATATCCATAAAAAAACTGCTTGATCAGTATCATGCCAGGATGTTTGGGGAAATGCGGTAACAATTAGGGTTAAAATAACTGGGGCAGATCTCAAAGAATGTTCTAGGCTATACTAAGTAATTTGGGTTTGATATTAGTGACCATCTGTGGACACATTTTTGTGAGTCCTCAAGACCTCTACAACAATTTCTTAGTTGTTATTTTATTTGAATGGCAATTTAAAAATATAGTAGGCATGCTCTGGATCATCTAAATGATCAGTGTATACCCTAATTCCTGCCACATGGTCCCAGTGTCCTCATTTGCATCTGTGTCAACAAACCCTTGCTGCTGCTGGTACTAGTATAATTATTGAAGGTTAATGGGATAAGAAATGGAAAGGGGGACTTAATAGTGAATAAGGCACCAAGTGAAGGCTAATATATCAAAGATTTTAACATACAAAATGAAGCATAAAGTACCTAGCACTAAAAGAAAACAAAAAAGAATGTTTTTTTATCATCTAGAAGAAGAGCAAAACATGACATAAAACCCAGAAGCCAGAAGTGAAAAAAACTGACAAAATTAATTGCATGAGAAATAAAAACTTTTAAAAATTAAAGAATAAATCAGAACAATTTTTCAGAAGTTGACTAAGCCAATGCAATGCCTCTACTAAAGACCCTGAAAACTTATCTTCCCATGCAACTACTGCCTCCATCCTTCTGAGAGAAAAGCTGCAAGGTAAATTTGAAGCAGAAAATATTCAGAGATAGATTATTTTCCCCATAAGAATCTTGTGCCAGAATCATTGTCCAGTCATTCCCATGTTGTGCCTGCCAGGAGCACCAAGGAACAGATCGATTATGGGACCTGCATTCATCTTCCATGTTCTTCATGTCTCATTGATAAGGATGGGCTCAGTATACACCTATGTTGAGAAGAGGGAGAAGACTAACATCTATTAAGCTTAATTTTGAGCATTTCTCAGCCCCTCAATAATGTTATGAGGGGGAGGTATGGAGGAGCACACCATAGCTCTGAGATATTACACAACTTGTCCAATAATAAACACCTGAAGGTAGAAAAGATGCGCTGGTAATCCAGATCTTCTTGACCTGACAGCCCATGATCTTTCCACTACTCCACACTACCTACTCTATGGCTCCTACAATCACATTTTTCCAAAGCTCATACACAGCTGGCCTGCTCCTAGCCTTGAAGTAATGAGTATTTATTTAAATGATCAGAAGATGGCATTGAAGAAATCTCAGAAACCATTGTTCTACTATGCTCTCGCTTTATTTCACCGTAGCCAAACTGTCTCTTTCAGTATCTAATGGCACCCACAAGTTTTAGTCATTCTGAGACTTGATGAAAACCAGATTACTTTGTCAAAATTTTGTAAACATCAAAATTAGTTTCCATATTGAAGCCTACAGGGGTGCAGGTGCATTTTCACATACATCTTCAGTTGGTCACTAAGGAATTTGTTTCAAGTTTCTCAGAGCCCCAAGAGACCACTTATTGCCTTCTGGTCTAAAGAATTATCAGGGTCCTGCTTATGGGTGAACTGGTGGTCACATCCTCTCAATGACCTCCCCCAACAGAGAAGCACAGTCCTCTTGATGTTCATCAGTTTAAGATCTCCTGATATAAGAGAGGAAGGGCAGAGCAGGACACACTGAAAAAGGAAGGCCAGAAAGATTAGAGGAGAGACACAAAGAAGGTGCTACTGCAGAAGGAAAGAGGGTAAGCATGACCTGCAATCGGTGGGCAAGGGGAAATAGAGGGCTAGTCAAGAGCCAGGTCACACAGGGCCTTGTACACCAGGTCTGGGATTCTGAACTCAATCCTAAGAGGAAAGTATAGATAATGAAAAGTTTTATACAGGGGAACAAGCTGATCAGATTTACAATTTCACAAGATTATGTTGGCTGCCTAGATGATGAGTGGAAGAGAACAAAGATGTATTCATGGCTTTTAGAACTTGTTACTATGAACACAGAAACTGCAAACTCAAGGCAAATCATTTGAAATCACTCACTCAGAGGAACAAAAGATAAAGAATTAGAGTAAAGAAAGCCTGTGGAGCTTATAGGATGCCATCAAGAAAACCAATATCCAATCACAGGAACACCAGACAGAGAAGAGAGAGAAAGTGGCAGAAAGCTTATTTAAAGATATAATAGTTAAAGGGATTTAAGAAACAAAATAAATGGGGGCGCCTGGGTGGCTCAGTTGGTTAAGCAGCTGACTCTTGATTTCGGCTCAGGTCATGATCTCAGGATCCTGGGATGGAGCCTCACATCAGGCTCTCTGCTCAATGGGGAGTCTGCTTAGGATTCTCTCTCCCTCTTCCTCTGCCCCTTCCCCCACTTGCACTCACTCGTGCTCTTTCTCTCTCCAAAATAAAATAAATCTTTAAAAAAAGAAACAAAAAAATGAACATAGGGGGAAAAAGAGAGGTAAACCAAGAAACAGACTCTTAACTATAGAGAATAAACTGATAGTTACTAAAGGGAAAGGGGAAGGGGTTAAACAGGTGACGGGGATCAAGGAGTGCACTTGTTGTGAGAAGCATCAGATGTTCTAAGTGATAAATCACTAAATTGTACACCTGAAACTAATATTGTACAGTATGTTAACAAGCTGGAATCTAAATAAAAACTTGGGAAAAAAAAAAACTTGGGAAAAAAGCAGATTGAGGGCTATAACCCTCAAACGTGCACACAAAAGGATAATATATATTTTGCAATAATTTATACAAATAAAGGATATGCATAAAACACTGAAAAAAAGATACAATAGCTGAAAATTCCCAAATCTGAAGAGAGTTATGCACATCCAGGGACCTGAAGCTCAAAGGTCCCCAAACAAGTCAGCTGACTCAACACTGGGCAAGCCAGGAGGGTGAGTGATAGCTGGGTCACTGCCCTTAAAGAGACAGTAGCCTGCACAGAGAGGCAACATATAAATGGCAGTTTGCAAAATGCTGGGAGGAAACGGGAGACAGATCTATTCATACTGATTTCAGAGTGTGTTGGGGGGTCTTCTCCAAAAATGAGGGAGCTGACAGGCACCATTTTCCTCTCCCACCCACCCTCCCAGCATAAACACAAAGCCACCTGCAGAAGGTAGGGCTACACAGACACTTGCTGCCTGATCCACTGGCAGTGCACCATGCCCATGAGTTCTCTTGAGCACTCACCCACTCCAAACCTAGGGGCCTTGACCCTGGCTGGATTCAGGGCAAATTTTGTTAAACCCACACATGCACCCTGACCAGTCACAGGGTGCGCAGCTACCACAGTGTGCCTACACACATCTGCCACACTGTGCCCTGCTGTATGCCCCCAGCTACAGTTGTGCACCACACCTAGCCCTGTGCCCCAAGCCACATTCCTGCACCAGGACCAGCTGTTCCCCCACAGCTGCTGTAGTGTATCCTGGCCCAGGCTTGCCCAGCCATCTTCACATGCCCCACCAAGCCATGTACCCCCAGCAGCACTGGCATGCAGCCCCCAACCACCACAGCACTTTGGGGGATCTGGCACAGGGCTAGTGGCCCAGCACAAATTTTGCTAACACTACTGCCTTGCTCCCATATTCCCTGGTTGGAGGGAAGGAGTTAAGATGGCAGAGTAGTAGGAGAACCCTGGGATTGCCTCATCCCTCAAACACAACTAGATTAACATCCAATCATTTGGAACACGTAGGAAATTGATCTGAGGATTAGGAGAACAATCTGCTCAGTCAGAGGGAGAGAATGTGGCAAGTACAAGGCACATAGATGTGAACTGGGAGAGAGAAAAGCTGCAGTGCCATGGTGGGAAGGGAGCCCTTTCTGCAGAGAGAGAAAAGAGAGAAAGAGAGAGGGGGAGAGTAGTGTGTTGGGTTCAAGCAAGAAAAACACCTCCCAAAAAACACTGACTGGGGAGTTGAGAGGAACCAAGTATCACAAGGTTTTGCAAGCAGCATGTGGAGCTCAAATTCTGAGGTTTGGAAGTGTATGAGTTCACTGGAGTCAAGCTGTGGCCTGTGCTCCACACAGGCCCGGGAGCAGACAGCTGGTGTAAGGATCCTCTGGGTCACACGGGGAGACAACATTCCTTTTCCTGGAGTACATGTGGAAGAGGGTATATTGCCTCTCTAAGGATAAAAGATCCTGCAGGTGCCAGCTAGCAGTCGTTCATTGGCAGGGTACAGAGGCACATGCAGAGGGCCGATAACGTGGTCACTGCTTTTCACTGTGCTTCATCATAGACTCTGGGCACACATGCAGGTGTGGGACTGTTTTTCGAGGATGAAATGGCACCAGACACAGTGCAGTGAGGCTCTCCCCCTGAAGAGGGAAGTGGGTCCACATCAGGTCGGGTCCTTCATGATTTGGAGTTTTGAATACTAGCCATGTGCCAAAGATAAAACACAGGAGAGCTGTGGTGCCAGGGGCACCAACAGCCCTGGGCACAGACAAGGTGAGGGCAGGGAGCTGACAGAGGCCTGGGACACAAGAGGGGAGATTGTTTGCTTTTCCTTGAGGGCTTCCTGAACAGCAGCAGGCATGAGATCCCCTGTCTGGGATGAGAGAGTGGGGTGGCACCACTTTCCCCCTCCCCACCAACACAGCCGGACTTCAGTGAGAAACACAGCGCCCCCAGTGGAGTCGGGAGCACTTACATCAAACCTCACCCCCCAGTACCCTGCAAGTGCATCATTAGTATGGCAGGTCTGACTGTGAGCCAGAAGATCAGCACAGGCACTCTGCATGCATCAAGTCTACCGACCACAGACTGCTCCAAAGCATCAGCTTCAGTTCTGGTAGAAATAGGACTAAGCTTTCTTCTTTTGTCTTTTTTTTTTTTTTTTCTTTTTTCCTCTTTGGAATCAGGCTTATAGTTGTTTGTTTCCTTTTCTCTTTTTTTAGATCAGGCTTCTTTTTTTTCCTTTTTTTTTTTTTTCCTTTCATTTTCTTTGGAATCAGACTAGTAGTGTTTTTGCTTGTCAGTTTGCTTGTTTTGTTTCTTTTCTTTTTCTCTTTTTTTCAGATCAGGCTTTTTTTTTTTTTTTTTAAACCTGGCTTATCTTAACAAACAAATCAAAGTACACCTAGTTAAAGGTCCAAACACTCCTCACTGCAAACAAGGAGTAACTCTGCATAGAACTGACCTGTGGGAAAGAGCAGCCAAAATGCAACAGCAGAGTGTACACAGCTAACACCAGAAACATTTCCTGAAGCACCAGGCCCTGGACAGTGTCAGACCCCCTCTTAAGATAGCATTACTCTCTGGAACAGGGAACATACAAAATTACAAAATGGAGGAATTCTCCCCAAGAGAAAGATCAAGAAAAAATCACAGCCAAGGATTTTCTCACAACAGTCGTAAGCAATATATCTGAACAAGAATTTAGAACAACAGTCATAAGAATATTAGCCAGGCTTGAAAAAAGCATAGAAGACACGAGATAAACCCTTGCTGCAGAGATAAAAGACCTAAAAACTAGTCAGGCCAAAATTAAAAATGCTGTAACTGAAATGCAGAACCAACTGGATATAATCACAATGAGGATGAAAGAAGCAGAGGAACGAATAGGTGATATAGAAGATAAAATTATGGAAAATAATGAAGTTGAAAAGAAAAGGGAAAGAAAACTATCAGATCACAAAAGTAGACTTAGGGAATTCAGCAATTCCATAAAGCACAATAATATCCATGTCATTGGATCTCAGAAGAAGAGCAGGAAAAGGGGGCAGAAGGTTTATTTGAACAAATTATATCTGAGAACTTCCCTAATCTGGGGAAGAAAGCAGGCATTCAAGTCCAAGAGGCACAGAGAACTCCCCTCAAAATCAACATAAACAGGTCAACACCACAATATATCATAGTGAAACTTGTAACATACAAAGATAAAGAGAATTCTGAAAGCAACTAGGGACAAAAGGTCCTTACCTATAAGGGTAGACACATAAAGTTAGCAGCAGACATGTCCATTGAAACTTGGCAGGCCAGAAGACAGTGGCAAAAAATATTCAACATGCTAAATGGGAAAAATATGCAGCCAAAAATACTCTATCCAGCAAGGCTGTCATTCAGAATAGAAGGAGAGATAATGAGTTCCCAAGACAATCCAAAACTAAAGGAACAGTGACTTTACAGGTAATACAATGGCACTAAATTATATCTATCAATATTTACTCTGACTGTAAATGGACACAATGCTCTAATCAAAAGACACAGGATATCAGAATGGATTAAAAACAAGATCTATTGATATGCTGCTTACAAGAGACTCATTTTAAACCCAAAGACACTTCCAGATTGAAAGTGGGGTGGTAGAGAACCATTTACCATGCTAATGGAAATCAAAAGAAAGCTGGAGTAGCCATCCTTATATCAGACAAACTAGATTTTAAACCAAAGACTGTAATAAGAGATGAAAAAAGGCACTATATCATAAGAAAGGGGTCTATCCAAAAAGAAGATCAAACAATTTTAATATTCATGCCCCCAACTTGGGAGCAGCCAAATACATAAATCAATTAATTAATAATAAACTTAAAGAAACTCATTGATAAAAATACAATAATAGTAGGGGACTTTAATACCACTATCACAGCAATGGACAGATCATCTAAGGAAAAGATCAACAAGGAAACAAGGGCTTGAATGACATATTGGACCAGATGGACTAAACAGATATATTCAGAGCATTTCATCCTAAAGCAGCAGAATACACATTCTTTTCAAGTGCACATGGAACATTCTCCAGAATAGATCACATACTGGGTCACAAATCACAACGCAACTGGTACAAGAAGATTGAGATCATACCATGCATATTTTCAGACCACAATGCTATGAAACTTGAAGTCAATCACAAGAAAAAATTTGGAAAGACCACAAATACATGGAAGTTAAATAACATCCTACTAACAAATGAATGGGTTAACCAGGAAAATAAAGAAGAAATAAAAAATACAAAGAAGTGGAGGGGGCGGAGCAAGATGGCGGAGGAGTAGGACACCTGGATTTCGTCTCCTCTCAGGAATTCAGCTGGATAGGGATCAAACCATTCTGAACACCTACAAACTCAACAGGAGATCGAAGAAAAGAATAGCAACAACTCTCTGAACAGAAAAGCGACCACTTTCTGGAAGTCATATTCTATCCCTTCATAGTAGTTACCCATATTTTTGGCATATATATATAAGTTGTTCTCTTTTTAAAATCTTGAGATAGTTTCTTCTAACAGATCAAAATATACTCTAAATCTCTAGTGTATGGTTTTTTTCTACTCCCCTGCCTGATCACATTCTCTCCCTTTTTTCTTTCTTTTTTTTTTTAATCCTCTTCTTTCTTTTTTCAAACAACTTATCAAATCCTTTTTTAAATTTTTTTATAATTTCCATCTTTACAGTCATATTCCATCCCTTCATCATATCAACCCTTATTTTTGTACATATATGTTTTTCTTTCTTTAAAATTTTGGGAGGGACTTTCTTTTAACAGACCAAAATACACCCAAAATCTAGTGTGTGGCACTGATCTATAAACCAGCCTGATCATATTTGATCACATTCTGTTTTTGCTTTGTTTTGTTTTGTTCTGCTTTTGTTTGTTTTTATCTTTATCTTTTTCTTTTTTCTTTTTTTCTTTCTTTTTCTTTTTTCTCTCTTTCCCTTTCTTTTCCCACTGCTTCAGGTCTTTTCTGATTTGTTTAGAGTATATTTTCTGGGGACGTTGTTACCCTGCTAGCATTTTGTTCTCTCATTAATCTATTCTCCTCTGCACAAAATGACAGGACGGAAAAAATCACCTCAACAAAAAGAACAAGAGGTAGTACCAACTGCCAGGGACCTACTCAATACAGACATTAGTACGATGTCAGATCTAGAGTTCAGAATCATCACTTTAAAGATACTAGCTGGGCTTGAAAAAAGCATGGAAGTTATTAGAGAAACCCTTTCTGGAGAAATAAAAGAACTAAAATCTAACCAAGTAGAAATCAAAAAGGCTATTAATGAGGTGCAATCAAATATGGGGGCGCTAACTGCTAGGATAAATGAGGCAGAAGAAAGAATCAGTGAGATAGAAGACCAAATGATGGAAAATAAAGAAGCTGAGAAAAAGAGAGATAAACAACTACTGGATCACGAGGGCAGAATTCGAGAGATAAATGATACCATAAGACGAAACAACATTAGAATAATTGGGATCCCAGAAGAAGAAGAAAGAGAGAGAGGGGCAGAAGGTATAATGGAGCAAATTATAGCAGAGAACTTCCCTAATTTGGGGAAGGAAACAGGCATCAAAATCCAGGAAGCACAGAGAACCCCTCTCAAAATCAATAAAAATAGGTCAACACCCCGACATCTAATAGTAAAACTTACTAGTCTCAGAGACAAAGAGAAAATCCTGAAAGCAGCTCGGGAGAAGAGATATGTAACCTACAATGGTAGAAACATTAGACTGGCAACAGACTTATCCACAGAGACCTGGCAGGCCAGAAAGGACTGGCAGGACATATTCAGAGCACTAAATGAGAAAAATATGCAGCCAAGAATACTATATCCAGCTAGGCTGTCATTGAAAATTGAAGGAGAGATAAAAAGCTTCCAGGACCAACAAAAACTAAAGGAATTTGCAAACACGAAACCAGCCCTACAAGAAATCTTGAAAGGGGTCCTCTAAGCAAAGAGAGAGCCTAAAAGCAACATAGACCAGAAAAGGAACACAAACAATATACAGTAACAGTCACTTTACAGGCAATACAATGGCACTAAATTCCTATCTTTCAATAGTTACCCTGAATGTAAAGGGGCTAAATGCCCCACTCAAAAGACACAGGCTATCAGATTGGATTAAAAAACAAGACCCATCGATATGCTGTCTGCAAGAGACTCATTTTAGACCCAAAGACACCTCCAGATTTAAAGTGAGGGGGCGGAAAACCATTTACCATGCTAATGGACGCCAAAAGAAAGCTGGGGTGGCAATCCTTATATCAGACAAATTAGATTTTAAACCAAAGACTGTAATAAGACATGAGGAAGGACACTACATCATACTTAAAGGGTCTATCCAACAAGAAGATCTAACAATTGTAAATATCTATGCCTCTAACATGGGAGCAGCCAATTATATAAGCCAATTAATAACGAAAGCAAAGAAACACATCAACAACAATACAATAATAGTGGGGGACTTTAACACCCCCCTCACTGAAATGGACAGATCGTCTAAGCAAAAGATCAACAAGGAAATAAAGACTTTAAATGACACACTGGACCAAATGGACTTCACAGACATATTCAGAACATTCCATCCCAAAGCAACGGAATACACATTCTTCTCTAGTGCCCATGGAACATTCTCCAGAATAGATCACATCCTAGGTCATAAATCAGGTCTCAACCGGTACCAGAAGATTGGGATCATCCCCTGTATATTTTCAGACCACAATGCTTTGAAACTAGAACTCAATCACAAGAGGAAAGTCGGAAAGAACTCAAATACATGGAGGCTAAAGAGCATCCTACTGAAGAATGAATGGGTCAACCAGGAAATTAAAGAAGAACTAAAAAAATTCATGGAAACCAATGAAAATGAAAACACAACTATTCAAAATCTTTGGGATACAGCAAAGGCAGTCCTAAGAGGAAAGTATATAGCAATACAAGCCTTTCTCCAGAAACAAGAAAGGTCTCAAGTACACAACCTAACCCTACACCTAAAGGAGCTGGAGAAAGAACAGCAAATAAAGCCTAAACCCAGCAGGAGAAGAGAAATAATAAAGATCAGAGCAGAAATCAATGAAATAGAAACCAAAAGAACAGTAGAACAGATCAACGAAACTAGGAGCTGGTTCTTTGAAAGAATTAACAAGATTGATAAGCCCCTGGCCAGACTTATCAAAAAGAAAAGAGAAATGACCCAAATCAACAAAATCATGAATGAAAGAGGAGACATCACAACCAACACCAAAGAAATACAAACAATTATAAGAACATATTATGAGCAACTCTATGCCAGCAAATTAGATAACCTGGAAGTAATGGATGCATTCCTAGAGATGTATCAACTACCAAAACTGAACCAGGAAGAAATAGAAAACCTGAACAGACCTATAACCACTAAGGAAATAGAAGCAGTCATCAAAAATCTCCCAAAACACAAAAGCCCAAGACCAGATGGCTTCCCAGGGGAATTCTACCAAACATTTCAAGAAGAATTAATACCTATCCTTCTGAAACTGTTCCAAAAAATAGAAATGGAAGGAAAACTTCCAAACTCATTTTATGAGGCCAGCATTACCTTGATCCCAAAACCAGACAAAGACCCCATCAAAAAGGAGAATTACAGACCAATATCCCTGATGAACATGGATGCAAAAATTCTCACCAAAATACTAGCCAATAGGATCCAACAGTACATTAAAAGGATTATTCACCACGACCAAGTGGGATTTATCCCTGGGCTGCAAGGTTGGTTCAACATCCGCAAATCAATCAACGTGATACAATACATTAACAAAAGAAAGAACAAGAATCATATGATCCACTCAATAGATGCAGAAAAAGCATTTGACAAAGTACAGCATCCTTTCTTGATCAAAACTCTTCAGAGTATAGGGATAGAGGGTACATACCTCAATATCATAAAAGCCATCTATGAAAAACCTACAGCGAATATCATTCTCAATGGGGAAAAACTGAGAGCTTTCCCCCTAAGGTCAGGAACGCGGCAGGGATGTCCACTATCACCACTGCTATTCAACATAGTATTGGAAGTCCTAGCCACAGCAATCAGACAACAAAAAGAAATCAAAGGCATCCAAATTGGCAAAGAAGAAGTCAAACTCTCACTCTTTGCAGATGATATGATACTTTATGTGGAAAATCCCAAAGACTCCACCCCAAAACTGCTAGAACTCATACAGGAATTCAGTAAAGTGGCAGGATATAAAATCAATGCACAGAAGTCAGTGGCATTCCTATACACCAACAAGTCAGAAGAAAGAGAAATTAAGGCGTCGATCCCATTTACAATTGCACCCAAAACCATAAGATACCTAGGAATAAATCTAACCAAAGAGGCAAAGGATCTGTACTCAGAAAACTATAAAATACTCATGAAAGAAATTGAGGAAGACACAAAGAAATGGAAAAACGTTCCATGCTCATGGATTGGAAGAACAAATATTGTGAAGATGTCAATCCTACCTAGAGCAATCTACACATTCAATGCAATCCCCATCAAAATACCATCCACTTTCTTCAAAGAAATGGAACAAATAATCCTAAAATTTGTATGGAACCAGAAAAGACCCCGCATAGCCAGAGGAATGTTGAAAAAGAAAAGCAAAGCTGGCAGCATCACAATTCCGGACTTCCAGCTCTACTACAAAGCTGTCATCATCAAGACAGTATGGTACTGGCACAAAAACAGACACATAGATCAATGGAACAGAATAGAGAGCCCAGAAATGGACCCTCAACTCTATGGTCAACTAATCTTTGACAAAGCAGGAAAGAATGTCCAATGGAAAAAAGACAGTCTCTTCAACAAATGGTGTTGGGAAAATTGGACAGCCACATGCAGAAGAATGAAACTGGACCATTTCCTTACACCACACACAAAAATAGACTCCAAATGGTTGAAAGACCTCAATGTGAGACAGGAGTCCATCAAAATCCTAAAGGAGAACACAGGCAGCAACCTCTTCGACCTCAGCCGCAGCAACTTCTTCCTAGAAACATCGCCAAAGGCAAGGGAAGCAAGGGCAAAAATGAACTATTGGGACTTCAAGATAAAAAGCTTTTGCAAAGCAAAGGAAACAGTCAACAAAACCAAAAGACAACTGACAGAATGGGAGAAGATATTTGCAAATGACATATCAGATAAAGGGCTAGTATCCAAAATCTATAAAGAACTCATCAAACTCAACACCAAAAGAACAAAGAATCCAATCAAGAAATGGGCAGAAGACATGAACAGACATTTTTCCAAAGAAGACATCCAAACGGCCAACAGACACATGAAAAAGTGTTCAATATCGCTCGGCATCAGGGAAATCCAAATCAAAACCTCAATGAGATACCACCTCACACCAGTCACAATGGCTAAAATTAACAAGTCAGGAAATGACAGATGTTGGCGGGGATGCGGAGAAAGGGGAACCCTCCTACACTGTTGGTGGGAATGCAAGCTGGTGCAGCCACTCTGGAAAACAGTATGGAGGTTCCTCAAAAAGTTGAAAATAGAGCTACCATATGATCCAGCAATTGCACTCCTGGGTATTTACCCCAAAGATACAAAAGTAGGGACCCGAAGGGTTACGTGCACCCCGATGTTTATAGCAGCAATGTCCACAATAGCCAAACTGTGGAAAGAGCCAAGATGTCCATCAACAGATGAATGGATAAAGAAGAAGTGGTATATATATACAATGGAATATTATGCAGCCATCAAAAGGAATGAGATCTTGCCATTTGCAACGACGTGGATGGAACTGGAGGGTATTATGCTGAGCGAAATAAGTCAAACAGAGAAAGACATGTATCATATGACCTCACTGATATGAGGAATTCTTAATCTCAGGAAACAAACTGAGGGTTGCTGGAGTGGGGGGTGGGGTGGGAGGGATGGGGTGACTGGGTGATGGACACTGGGGAGGGTATGTGTTCTGGTAAGCGCTGTGAATTGTGCAAGACTGTTGAATCTCAGATCTGTACCTCTGAAACATATAATGCAATATATGTTAAGAAAGAAAAAAAGAAGAAGAAGAATGTAGCGGGAGGGGAAGAATGAAGGGGGGGGGAATCGGAGGGGGAGAAGAACCATGAGAGACGATGGACTCTGAAAAACAAACTGAGGGTTCTAGAGGGGAGGGGGGTGGGAGGATGGGTTAGCCTGGTGATGGGTATTGAGGAGGGCACGTTCTGCATGGAGCACTGGGTGTTATGCACAAACAATGAATCATGAAACACTATATCTAAAACTAATGATGTAATGTATGGGGATTAACATAACAATAAAAAATTAAAAAAATAAAAAATAAAAAATAAAAAATACAAAGAAGCAAATGAAAATGAAAACAGGACAATCCAAAACCTTTGGGATGCAGCAAAGGCAGTCCTAAGAGGGAAGTATATAGCAATACAGGCTTTCCTCAAGGAGCAAGAAACGTCTCAAATACACAAGCTAACCCTATACTTAAAGGAGCTGGAAAAAGAACAGTAAATAAAGCCTAAAACCAGCAGATGAAGGGAAATTATAAAGATGAGCACAGAAATAAATGATATAGAAATTAAAAAAAAAAAACAGTAGAACAGATCAATGAAACTAGAGCTGGTTCTTTGAAAGAATTAATAAAAATTGATAAAGCTCTAGCCAGACTTATCAACAAGAAAAGAGAAATAAATAAAATCACGAATGAAAGAAGAGAGATCACAACCAAATTCCCCAGTGGGCATTCCCTCCCTTCCCTGAACTGGCCTGACTGGGTTCCATTAACAGCACAAAGAGCAAACACAGCCCACAACAGGCAGAGAGTCAGTAAAGATGACTTCACTGAAAGGAAAAGTGACTCAGACCCAGCAACAGGGCATAAGCAACACACATAGGCAAGTCTCCTGAAGTGCCAGGTTCTAGTGAACAGGGGACACTGCACTGTAGGGCATTCCAGGACTTCCTCTTCATAAAGTCAACACTTTCAAGAGAAGAAGTCACAGCTGACTTTCTTAACACAGAGAAATAGACACATAGAGGCAGACAAAATGAGGAGACAGAGAAATTTGTACTAAATAAAAACCAGGACAAGGCCACAGCCAGAGATCTATTCAAAAGAGATATAAGTATAAGAAACAAGCCTCAGAGAACTTAAAGCAATGATCACAAGGATACTCACTGAACTTGAGAAAAGAGTGGAACACATGAGTGAGACTCTTAACACAGAGATAAGGAATAACACAGCACAGATAAAGGACTCAAAAAATGAAATGAGAAACACGCTTGATAGAATGAACAGCAGGATGGAAAAAGCACAGAAACAAATTAATGACCTAGAAAACAATAATGGAAAGTAATCAAGCTGAACAAAAGAGAGAGAAAAGAATTATGCAAAACAAGAATAGACTTAGAAAACTCAGTGACTCCATCAAATGTGATAAATTTGTATTATAGGAGTCCCAGAAGAAGAAGAGAGAGAAAAGGGGGCAGAAAATTTATTTGAAAAAATAACAGCTGAAAACTTCCCTAATCTAGGGAAGGAAATGGACATCCAGATCCAGGAGGCACAGAGAACCCCCAACAAAATCAACAAAAGCAGACCCACACCAAGACACATGGTAATTAAATTTGCAAAATATAGTGATAAAAAAATTCTAAAATCCAAGACAAAATAAGCCAGTAACTTATAAGGGAAAACCTATAAGACTAGCAGAAGATTTTCAACAGAAACTTTGCAAGCTAGAAGAGAGTGGCATGATAGATTCAAAGTGCTGAATGGAGAAAATCTGCAGCCAAAAATACTCTATCCAGCAAGACTATCATTCAGAATAGGAGAGATAAAGTGTTTCCCAGATAAACAAAAACTAAAGGAGTTTGTGACCCCTAAACCAGCTCTGCAAGAAATAGTAAAGGGGATTCTCTGAGTGGAAAGGAGAGATGAAAAGTGACAGTATAGAGATAAGAAACACAAAAGCAGTAAAGATGAATATTTCTGTAAAAAGTCAAGGAACTCACCAAAAAAATGATATAAAATATAATAACATATACCTAAAATGGAAGGAGGAGAGGAGAAAAGAATGGGTTCAAACTTAAATGACCATCAATTTAATATAGACTGCTATATGCAGGAGACAATATATAGCAATGGTAAGCACATATCAAAAACCACTAATAAATATGCAAAGAATAAAGAGAAAGAAATCCAAATATATCACTAAAAAACTCAGCAAAAAATGAAAGAGAGAAAGATGAGAAAGGATCAGGGAAAATCTTCAGAAACAACAAAAAAGCAATAAAATGGCAATAAATACATATCTATCAATAATTACTCTGAATATAAATGGGCTAAGTGCTCCAATCAAAAGACATAGGGTGACAGAATGGATAAAAAAACAAGACCCATCTATATGGTGCTTACAAGAGATTCATTTTAGACCTGATACACCTGCAGATTCAAATTGAGAGGATGAGGAAACATCTATGTTGCAAATGGATGTCAAAAGAAAGCTGGAGTAGCTATACTTATAGCAGAAAAAAAATAGACTATAAAATAAAGACTGTAACAAGAGACAAAGGAGGACAAGGTGTAATAATAAAAGGAACAATCCAACAAGAAGTCTTAATACTTGTAAATATTTATGCACCCCACATAGAAGCACCCAGATATATAAAACAGTTAATAACAAACTAAAAGGAACTAATCAATAATAGAAGGGGACATTCACCTTACATCACTGGACTGATCATCTAAGCAGAAAATCAACAAGGAAACAATGGCTTTGAACGACACACTGGAACAGATAGATTTAACAGATAGATTCAAAACAGCAGAATACACATTCTTTTCAAGTGCACATGGAATATTCTCCAGAATAGATCACATATTAGCCCAGAAAACAAACTTCAACAAATTCAAGATCAAAATTATACCATGCATATTTTCTGCCCACAATGCTATGAAACTAGAAGTCAAACACAAGAAAAAATCTGGAAAGCTCACAAACACATGGAGGTTAAATAACATGCTACTAAACAGTGAATGGATCAACCAGGAAATCAAAGAAGAAATGAAAAATTACATGGAAGCCAATGAAAATGAAAACACAAGGTTCAAAACCTCTGAGATACAGTAAAAGTGGTTCTAAGAGGGAAATTTATACCAATATAGGCCCCTCAAGAAGCAAGAAAAATCTTAAATAAACAACCTAACCCTACACCTAAAGGAGATAGAAAAAGAACAAAAAATGAAGCCCAAATCCAGCAGAAGGAAGGAAATAAGAAAGATTACAGCAGAGGGGGGCCTGGGTGGCTCAGTCGTTAAGCGTCTGCCTTCGGCTCAGTCATGATCCCAGGGTCCTGGGATCGAGTCCCGCATCGGGCTCCCTGCTCCACGGGAAGCTTGCTTCTCCCTCCTCCACTCCCGCTGCTTGTGTTCTCTCCCTCGCTGTGTCTCTCTCTGTCAAATAAATAAAATCTTTAAAAAAAAAGATTCCAGCAGAAATAAATGATATAGAAACTAAAAAATCAATAGAACAAGTCAATGAAAACAGGAGTTAGTTCTTTGAAAAAAATCAAGAAAATTAATAAACCTGTAGCCAAACTTACCAAGAAAAAAGAGAAAGGACTCAAATAAATAAAAGCACAAATGAGAGAGAAGAAATAACAACCAACACCACAGAAATACAGATAATCATAAGAGAATATTATGAAAAACTATATGCCAACAAAATGAACAACCTGGAAGAAATGGATAAATCCCTAGAAATATACAACTACCAAAACTGAAACAAGAAGAGATAGAAAACTTAAACAGACCAATAACCAGCAAATACACTGAATTATAATCAAAACTCTCCCAACACCACCAACAATGACAAAAAGTCCAGGGCCAGATGCCTTCACAGGTGAATTCTACCAAGCATTTAGAGAAGAGTTAATACCTATTCTTCTCAAACTATTCCAAAAAAGAAAAGGAAAAAAAACACCCAAATTCATTCAGGCCAGCATTACCCTGATACCAGAACCACTAAAAAGACCACTATAGGCCAGTATCCCTGATGAACATAGGTTCAAAAATTCTCAATAAAATACTAGCAAATCAAATTCAGCAATATACTAAAAAATCATTCACCACCATCAAGTGGGATTTATTCCTCAATTGCCAACACCCTGGCATGTAATAGTAAAACTTGCAAATCTTAGAACCAAGGAAACCATCTTAAGGGCAGTTGGGGGAAGAGATTCCTTATGTACAGAGGGAGGAACATCAAAATAGCATCAGACCTATCCACAGAGACCTGGCAAACCAGAAAGGCCTGGCAAGACATATTCAGGGTACTAAACAAGAAGAACATGCAGCCAAGAATACTTTATCTTGCAAGGTTCTCATTTAGAATGGATGGAGAGATGCAGAGCTTCCAAGACCGGCAGAAACTGAAAGAATATGTGACCACTAAGCTGGCCCTGCAAGAAATGTTAAGGGGGAGTTCTATAAAAGGAGAAAGACCCCAAGAGTGATATACAACAGAAATTTACAGGGACAATCTATAAAAACAACATCTTCACAGGAAACATGATGAAAATTAATTCATATCTTTCAATAATCCCTCTCAACGTGAATGGCCTAAATGCTCCCATAAAATGGCACAGGGTTGCAGATTGGATAAAAAGACAGGACCCATCCATATGCTGTCTACAAGAGACTCATTTTGAACCTAAAGATACATCCAGACTGAAAGTGAAGGGATGGAGATCCATCTTCCATGCCAGTGGACCTCAAAAGAAAGCTGGGGTAGCAATTCTTATATCAGACAAATTAGATTTTAAACTAAAGACTGTAGTTAGAGACACAGAAGGACACTATATCATTCTTAAAGGGTCTATCCAACAAGAAGATTTAACAATTGTAAATATCCATGCCCCCAATATGGGAGCAGCCATCTACATAAGCTAACTGTTAACCAAAATAAAGAGTCACATTGGTAACAATACATTAATTGTAGGAGACCTCAATACTCCACTTTCAGCAATAGACAGATCATCTAAGCAGAAAATCAACAAAGAAACAAGAGCTTTGAATGATACATTGGACCAGATGGACCTCATAGATATATACAAAACATTCCACCCTAAAACAACAGAATACTCATTCTTCTCGAGTGCACACAGAACTTTCTCCAGAATAGACCAGATACTGGGTCACAAATCAGGTCTCAACTGATACCAAAAGATTGAGATTATTCCCTGCATATTCTCAGACCACAATGCTTTAAAACTGGAACTCAATCACAAGAAAAATTTGGAAGAAATTCAAATACTTGGAATTAAAGACCACTCTGCTCAAGAATGTTTGGGTCAACCAGGAAATCAAAGAAGAACTTAAACAATTCATGGAAACCAATGAGAACAAAAACACATCAGTCCAAAACCTATGGGATACTGCAAAGGCGGTCCTAAGGGGGAAATACATAGCCATCCAAGCCTCATTCAAAAAAACAGAAAAATCCCAAATTCACCAACTAACTCTACACCTTAAAGAACTAGAGAAAAAGCAACAAATGATGCCTAAGCTACACATTAGAAGAGAAATAATTAAGATTAGAGCAGAGATCAATGAATTAGAAACCAGAAACACAGGGGCACCTGAGTGGCTCAGTTGGTTAAGCGACTGCCTTCGGTTCAGGTCATGATCCTGGAGTCCCGGGATCGAGTCCCGCATCAGGCTCCCTGATCAGCGGGGGGTCTGCTTCTCCCTCTGACCCTCTTCCCTCTCGTGCTCTCTCTATCTCATTCTCTCTCTCAAATAAATAAATAAAAAATCTTTAAAAAAAAAAAAAAGAAAGAAACCAGAAACACAGTAGTCAGATCAACAAAACTAGAAGCTGGTTCTTTGAAAGAATTAATAAGATCAATAAACCACTGGCCAGATTTATCCAAAAGAAAAGAGAAAGGACCCAAATTAATAAAATTATGAATGAAAGGGGAGAGATCACAACTAACACCAAGGAAATAGAAACAATTATTAGAAATTATTATCAACAACTATATGCCAATAAATTGAGCAACCTGGATGAAATGGATGCCTTCCTGGAAACCTATAAACTCCCAAGACTGAAACAGGAAGAAATTGACAGCCTGAATAGGCCAATAACCAGTAACGAGATTGAAGCAGTGATCAAAAACCTCCCAAAAAACAAGAGTCCAGGGCCTGATGGATTCCCTGGGGAATTCTACCAAACATTCAAAGAAGAAATAATATCTATTCTACTGAAGCTGTTTCAAAAAATAGAAGCAGAAGGAAAGCTTCCAGACTCCTTCTATGAGGCCAGCATTACCGTAATCCCCAAACCAGGCAGAGACCCCATCAAAAAGGAGAATTTCAGACTGATATCCCTGATGAATATGGATTCCAAAATCCTCAATAAGATCCTAGCTAATAGGATCCAAAAATACATTAAAAGGATCGTCCACCACGACCAAGTGGGATTTATCCCCGGGATGCAAGGGTGGTTCAACATTCGTGAATCAATCAATGTGATAGAATACATTAATAAGAGGAGAGAGAAGAACCATATGGTCCTCTGAATTGATTCAGAAAAAGCATTTGACAAAATACGGCATCCTTTCCTGATTAAAACTCTTCAGAGTATAGGGATAGAGGGAATATTCCTCAAGTTCATAAAATCCATCTATGAAAAACCCACAGTGAATATCATCCTCAATGGGGAAAAGCTGAGAGCCTTTCCCTTAAGATCAGGAACACATCAAGGATGCCCACTCTCGCCACTATCTTTCAACATAGTACTAGAAGTCTTAGCAGTAGCAATCAGACAACAAAAAGAAATAAAATGTATTCAAACTGGCAAAGAAGAAGTCAATCTCTCTTTCTTCACAGATGACATGATACTTTATGTGGAAAATCCAAAAGACTCCACCCCCAAATTACTAGAACTCATACAGCAATTCAGTAATGTGGCAGGATACAAAATCAATGCACAGAGATCAGTTTCTTTCTTATACACTAACAATGCAATTGTAGAAAGAGAAATTAGAGAAACGATTCCATTTACAATAGCACCAAAAACCATAAGATACCTCGGAATAAACCTAACGAAAGAGGTAAAGGATCTATGTTCTAGGAACTACAGAACACTCATGAAAGAAATTGAAGAAGACACAAAAGATGGAAAAACATTCCATGCTCATGGATCAGAAAAATAAACATTGTTAAAATGTCTATGCTACCCAGAGCAATCAATCTATACCTTCAATGCCATCCTGATCAAAATTCCAACGAAATTTTTCAAAGTGCTGGAACAAACTACTCTAAAATTTGTATGGAATCAGAAAAGACCCCGAATTGCCAAGGAAATGTTGAAAAAGAAAAACAAAGCTGGGGGCATCACATTGCCCGATTTCAAGCTATATTACAAAGCTATGATCACCAAGACAGCATGGTACTGGCACAAAAACAGACATATAGACCAATGGAACAGAATAGAGAGCCCAGATATGGATCCTCAACTCTACGGTCAAATAATCTTCGACAAAGCAGGAAAAAATGTGCATGGAAAAAAGACAGTCTCTTCAATAAATGGTGCTGGGAAAATTGGACAGCCACATGCAGAAGAATGAAACTCGACCATTCTCTAACACCATGAACAAAATGGATGAAAGACCTCAATGTGAGACAGGAATCCATCAAAATCCTAGAGAACATAGGCAGTAACCTCTTTGACATCAGCCACAGCAACGTCTTTCAAGATACATCTCCAAAGGCTAGTGAAATAAAAGCAAAAATTAACTTTTGGGACTTCATCAAGATAAAAAGCTTCTGCACAGCAAAGGAAACAGTCAACAAAACAAAGAGGCAACCCACAGAATGGGAGAAGATATTTGCAAATGACACTACAGATAAAGGGCTAGTATCCAAAATCTATAAAGAACTTCTCAAATTCAACACCCAAAAAACAAGTAAGTCAAAAAAATGGGCAGAAGACATGAACAGAAACTTCTCAAAAGAAGACATACAAATGGTTAACAGACACATGAAAAAATGTTCATCATCATTAGCCATCAGGGAAATCCAAATCAAAACCACATTGAGATACCACCTTACACCAGTTAGAATGGCAAAAATGGACAAGGCAAGAAACAACAAATGTTGGAGAGGTTGTGGAGAAAGGGCAATCCTCTTACACTGTTGGTAGGAATGCAAGTTGGTACAGCCTCTTTGGAAAATAGTGTGGATGTTCCTCAAAAAATTAAAAATAGAGCTACCCTATGACCCAGCAATTGCACTACTGGGTATTTACCCCAAAGACACAGATGCAGTGAAAAGAAGGGCCATATGCACCCCAATGTTCACAGCAGCAATGTCTGCAATAGCCAAACTGTGGAAAGAGCCGAGATGCCTTTCAACAGATGAATGGATAAAGAAGATGTGGTCCATATATACAATGGAATATTACTCAGCCATCAGAAAGGATGAATACCCAACTTTTACATCAACATGGATGGAACTGGAGGAGATTATGCTAAGTGAAATAAGTCAAGCAGAGAAAGTCAATTATCATATGGTTTCACTTATTTGTGGAACATAAGGAATAGCATGGAGGACATTAGGAGAAGGAAGGGAAAAACGGGGGGGGCGAATTGGAGGGAGAGATGAACCATGAGAGACTGCGGACTCTGAGAAAGAAACAGGGTTTCAGAGGGGAGGGGGGTGGGGGTATGTGTTAGCCCGGTGATGGGTATTAAGGAGGGCATGTACTGAATGGAGCACTGGGTGTTATATGAAAACAATGAAGCGTGGATCACTACATCAAAAACTAATGATGTATTGTATGGTAACTAACATAACATAATAAAATAAAATTTTAAAAAAATTAATAAAACCTATTATGTATAGAAAAAAGGTGATATATATATGTGTGTGTGTATATATGTATACACACACACACACACACACACACACACACACACAATGGAATATTACTCAGCCATCAAAAAGAATGAAATCTTGCCATTCATAACAATGTGGATGGAACTAAAGTGTATTATGCTAAGCAAAATGTCAGTCGAGAAAGACATGCACCATATGCTTTCACTCATATGTGGAATTTAAGAAATATAACAAATGAACATAGGAGAAGGGAAAATAAAATAAGATAAAAACAGAGAGGGGGCAAACTATAAGAGACTCATAACTATAGGGAACAAACTGAGGGTTGCTGGAAGGGAGCTGGGTTAGGGATGGGGTAATTGGGTGATGGACATTAAGTAGGGCATGTGATGTAATGAGCACTGGGTGTTATATGCAACTGATGAATCACTAAATTCTATGCCTGAAACTAATAATACACTATATGTTAACTAACTTGAATTAAATAAAATCTAAAACAGCAACAACAACAAAAAAAAACCAAATCCTTTGCCTGTTTTTTAGTTAGGTTGTCTTTTTATTGTTGATTTGTAAGAATCATTTCTATATTCTGAGCACAAATTCATTTTCAGATATATGATTTTCAAACATTTTTTCCTATTTATGGGTTATCTGTTCACTTTCTTGATAGTGTCCTTTGATGTACAAAATATTTTAGTTTTGATAAAGTAAAATGTATCTATTTTTTGTGCTGTGTTTTTAGTATCATATTTAAGAAATCATTGCCTAAGGGTCCCTGAATGGCTCAGTCAGTTAAGTGTCTGCCTTTGGCTCAGGTCATGATCTTGGGGTCCTGGGATTTTGTCTCATGTCAGGCTCCCGTCTCAGTGGGGAGTGTGCTTCTCCCCCCACTCATTCTCTCTCTCTCTCTCTAATAAATAAACAAAATCTTAAAAAAAATCATTGCCTAAGTTAAGGCCACAAAGATTTACATTTATTTCCTTTGGTATTAGGAATGCTGCCAGCCTCAGAGAATGAGTTTGGAAGTCTTCCCTCCTCTGCTAATCTTTGGAAGAGTTTGAGAAGGACTGGTGTTCATTCTTCTTTAATGTTTGGTAGAATTCAGTAGTGAAGCCATATTACCCTGGGTTTTTCTTTGCTGGAAATTTTTTGATTACTGACTTATTCTTTTCACTTTTTACAGGCCTGTTCATATTTTTTATTTCTTTGTGAGTCTATTTCAATAGTATGTGTTTTTAGAGGAATTTGTCCTTTTCAACTAGGTTACCTAACTTACTGGTATACAATCGTTAATGGTATTCCCTTATCATCCTTTTATTTCTGTGAGGTCAGTAATAATGAAAAAGGAAAGCCTTCTTTCATCTCTGGCTTTAATACTTTGAGTCTTCCTTTTGTCTTGGTCAAGCTAGCTAAAGATTTGTCAATTTTGTTGATATTTTCAAAGAACCAACTTTTTATTTCATTGATTTTATTTTCTATGTTCTGCTTCTTTTATCTCTACTCTAATCTTTATTATTTCCTTCCTTCTTGATTTAGGTTTAGTCTGCTCTTATTTTTCTAGCTACTTAAGGTGGAAAGTTAGGTTATTGATTTGAGTCTTACTTCTTTTTTAATATAGGAATTTATAGCTATACATATCCCTCTGATCATTATTTTCACTATACCTCATAAGTTTTGGTATGTTTTTATTTTCATGTATTTCAAAAAAAATTTTCTAATTTCCCCTGTGATTTTTTTCAGTGAACCACTGGTCATTTAGACATCTGTTGCTTAATTTCCACATATTTGTGAATTTTATCAATTTATAATATCATTTCATTATGGCTGGAGAACACACTTTGTATTATTTCAATTTTCTTAAATTTACTGAGGTTGTGTGTGTGTGTGTGTGTGTGATCTACTGTATGGTTTTTGAGAATGTTCGATGTGCACTGTTAGCTACAGTGTCTACAGATACGTTAGGTCTACTTGGTTTGTAGTGTTCTTTAAGTGTTCCATTTCCTTGCTGATCTAATTTTTCTATCCATTATTGAAATTGGGATATTGAGGTTGCCAACTATTATTATTGAATTATTTCTCTCTTCAATTCCACCAATTTTGCTTCAATTCTGACAGGTTTAGGGGCTCTGTTGTTAGGTGCCAATATGTTTATACTTATATTCTTAATCTCCTGTCATTATGGAATGTCCCCCTTTGTCTCTCATAACAAATTTTTTCTAAAAGTCTACTTTGTCTGAGTATAGCCACTCCAGCTCTCTTTTGTCTACTGTTAGCATGAATTATCTTTCTCATTCTTCACTGCCTTTTATTTTGTTAAGCAGATATTTTGATTGCCTTACCCTTTCTTTAACTATATGTTTTGTAGTTATTTTCTTAGTGGTTGCCCTAAGGATTATAATTAACATCTTAATTTATAGAAATCTATCTTTAAGTTCATTGGTTTATATATTCTGCTTGTTTAAATCTGCTGTTGGGACCCTCTAGTAAATTTTTCATTTCAGTTATTATACTTTTGAACTCCAGAATTTCTATTTGACTTCATTTTATAATTTCCATCCCTTTATTGATATTCCTGATTTGGTGAGGCACCATTCTCTTGCCTTTATCTATTTAGACATGGTTTCCTTTAGCTCTTCAAACATATTTAAAATAGTTGATTTCAAGTCTTTCTCTAGTAAGTCCAACATCTGGGTTTATAGTGACAGCTGGCATTGATTGATTTTTCAAGTGTATAAGTCATACTTTATTATTTCTCTGCATATCTTTCATTTTTTGTTGTTGTTGAAAATGGGATATTTTTTTCTGGAGGAAATAAAAATCCAGGGTTTTATGTGAAATTTTTAATTGGTAATTTTAAATAAAGTCCAAAAATGTATCTCATGACCTGATTTGGCAATAGGCTGCCAATCTGTGAACTTTACTCAAACAAAAAATAGATAGATGATGGACAGAGAGATAGATGATGATGATAGATAGATAAATGATAGATAGATGATATAGATAGATAGATAGGTAGATAGAGAGATGATAGATAGATGATAGAGATAGATAGATAGATGATAGATGATAGATAGATGATAGATGATAGATGATGATAGATAGATAGATAGATGATAGATAGATAGATGATAGATAGATAGAATACAATGGAATATTATGCAGCCATCAAAAGGAATGAAATCTTGCCATTTGCAATGACGTGGATGGAAGTGGAGGGTATTATGCTGAGCGAAATAAGTCAATCAGAGAAAGAAATGTATCATATGATCTCACTGATATGAGGAATTCTTAATCTCAGGAAACAAACTGAGGGTTGCTGGAGTGGTGGGGGGGTGGGAGGGATGGGGTGGCTAGGTGATAGACATTGGGGAGGGTGTGTGCTGTGGTGAGCGCTGTGAATTGTGTAAGACTGTTGAATCACAGACCTGTACCTCTGAAACAAATAATACGCTGTATGTTAAATAAAAAAGAAGAAGAAGAAGATAGCAGGAAGGGAAAAATGAAGGGGGGGAAATCGGAGGGGGAGACGAACCATGAGAGACTATGGACTCTGAGAAACAAACTGAGGGTTCTAGAGGGGAGGGGGATGAGGGGGTGGGTTAGCCTGGTGATGGGTATTAAAGAGGGCACGTACTGAATGGAGCCCTGGACATTATACGCAAACAATGAATCATGGAACACTACATCAAAAACTAATGATGTAATGTATGGTAATTAACATAACATAATAATAATTTAAAAAAACAGTAGGCTTTTAAGATTTCCAAGTAAACTTATTAAGTATCTTATATGCAAATCCCAAGGTTTTCTTTATATAATTTATTCTTATCTGAAGGCCTCACAAATAAAGTATCTTACAATACATATAAGAAGAATGACCCAAGGGATGCCAGAGTGGCTGGGAATCATTCAATTAAATTCTAAAATGTTCACATACTGCTTGCAGATTAAGGAGCAACAGCCCAAAACAATTTTTTCAGCTTTCAAATGAATTCATTGCCTTCCCCAAGGACCCTGAAAATGCATTCCCCATGTGACTATTATCTCCATCATTGTGGGATAAGTTTGGAGAAAAATATATACCTAATACTCAGATTCTCCCTGGAAAGAATTTCAGAATCCTTATAAGGTGTCAGGCCCGTTGTCTCTCCAGCACCATATTCAGGCTGTGAATTAACCAAAAATGGCTATGGAACCAAGAATGATCTCCACATGACTTAGCATCCCTAGCTTTTCTCAGTAACCTGCCATCCAGCCAGCAACTAAATGTTTCCTAAAACAATCACCATCCTGTTCAATCCTTCAGTTAATTTTTTCCAGAACTTTACTGCCTAACACAAACCACATAAGAACAGAATTTTAAAGAAGAAGGGACACTGGAGATCATTCTCTTCACTTCTATTTCATTGCTCTAAAACTACCAATTCCAAACTTTTAAAGATGAAGATTTATCATAGAATTATAAGGTTCTAGGAATAAATTTTCATTCACTCCATGTTTATGCTTCATTATTTTGTAAATAATAAAATATAACCTAATGTTTCAAATATCTTAGAGACCATTTTTCTTCCCAAAATGGAGTCCTACTTTTTGAGTTCACTTTCTATTTTATTTAGGAAATTATATTAACTGTTTGAAAATCCGAGGGGGTCATTTAGTACCTTTTAATAGACATGTGATCTGACATCCTCCAGGGAACCTACAAACAAGGTGAGTGAGGCCAACTTACATCATCAATCTTCCGTCTCTGAAAATTATCTGGTACATTCAACACAATTGTTCTCCATTTATAAGAGCAATGGTTCATCATACTCCAAATAGCACAAGAGCTCACAAGGAAAGACAAGATCAGCTGTTACAGTAGTTGTTGTGTTATCCTTGACATGTCTTTCTGTATGGATGTGGAATTCGGGCAAGGAAAGAAATAAAATGTGGGCAAATATCACAGTGCTCATAGCTGATGGAATTTAAGGCATTGCCCCTTCCCAGGGTGTTGATCTGGTATACCAGTTCCAATAACCCAGCACAGTCCCTTTAGTCTTTAGTACCACCTGAAAAATCACAATGACATTTTATCTTTTTTACCTAAAACCCTGATGCAGTATCCACTGCCAAAAAAGTAGGTGGGAATTTTATTTTTCCTGAAGCAATGTAAAATAGATTGTTTCAAAACCTCCCTAATATATAGAAAAACTAAATTTCCCCTATCCAGGAACAAACTCACAGCAGGCTTACCCTTATTTTTGTCATATCCTCCTTAGTATAACAATTAGCACATATACTTTATCATTTCTAAAGTTATATAGTGCTTTCCTAAACTATATGTGACTTTTATTTTTAGTTAATTCCATATCTACCAAGAAATTTAAGGTGAGAACTCCAAAAACTCTTTGCTTTGGGGTAATTCAATGTCATTGGATAAGATCACATACTTAATATATCATTTAATATTCATTGTTTATTACATGATGTTCATTGTTTCCACTGCTATCTTCCCCCACTACATTATGAGCTTCACAAGGTCAGCGGCACTGACCATACTTCTTCTTGTTTCCTCACTAACTTAAAACATACTTCACATATAATAAACACTTCATAATTTTAAGTGTAAATAAAGTGTAGATTAAAGTGTAAATACAGGGACAAACTATATCTTTTCATTCTGTTGCTCTCAAAAACACACGTAAACCACACTAAACATAATACCATTTTGTATATATCTTTTTCTATTTTGCAGTCTCTTGTCCTTGAAGCCAAAATTTTGTATTCAAATCCCAGCTCTGCCACTGACAGGGTATATAACCTTGGACAAGTTACTCAACCTCTCTGCTCCTCTGTTGTGTCATCTGTAATATGGAGAGAATATCAGTATCTACTTCAAGCAGGTGCAGTGGGGAATAAATGAGTTATTCCATGTGAAGAGTTTAGATCTGTGCCTTCCATAAATAAATGCAATTAACACAGAAGTAAGAGTCAGAATGCCAGGTTCTTCTGATCGCTCATGTGTTTATTCAGGTCAAAGTTACAGAATATCCCTGGCCCATGTTTCTTGATGCTCATCATCACCATAGTATTAATATATATATATGCTGTCTGACTTTCTTTTGAAAGACAATCTTTCAAATTGTCTAATAATAATAATAATTCTTCCCCTTTCTCACTAAGGTGTTAGGAGAAAATCAACTTTTAAGATACTTTAAAGCCCCAAAATAGTTCTCTATTATAATTAACTATAAACTATTTTAACTTTTAAATAACTTTCTTACTATAAAATAATGCATACTTATTATAGAAAATTCCAGAAGTCCATTCAATTATATACCATCCCCCCCCCCCCAGAGATAGATTTAACATTTTGGAATACATTCTTCAGGTTTTCCTATACATGTATTTTCATGTTAAAATATCATTTGTTGGCATGTTTTAAGTACCACTGGAGGCTGGGGGGTGAAATCACTACTTAGTGGTTCAGAATGAATAATTTAATGAAAACTGTGAAAAAAATGGCTGGTACTTCTCTGTCTTTCTGCATAGAGCTCACAGAAGTAAAGCTAGACATCAAGACCAGTCATAAAGACAACCTCGTTATTCACATTGACCAGCTACAATACAGTTGAAGAACATTTTGTTTTCAGCGCAATTAATAATCCATATAGCTTTTTGTTATACTTTTTAAGAAATAATAATCTAAAACAAGAGGAATACACAGTAGCCATTTTCTGCTCGTATGGTAGGATCTGCTTCCCAACCTCGCCTGGCCCCTTCCCCAACGTTAGGGATAGGACAGCAGCAGATGCTTCATGGAGAGAAAATTTGCCCCAGAGACTTTGCCTCTACCAGGTTAAATGTTCATTCTTCTAGCCTTGGCCATAAGCCAGACTTGATGATATAGATTAATAACAACTGAACATTCACTTCAACTTGAGGATAAGCTCAAGAATATAGCAGAATGCCAACTAAAGTCTAAGAAAGTCCTGGGAATAAAAGCTGGTATACAGATGCTGCCTTGTAAAAGCCAGATACCCCAGTAAGCTCAGAGTAGCCATACCTACAGTAAAAATCAAGGAATCTACAGAAAGCAGCACCTAGGGTGAGTGCTCCCTCACTAAAGAAAGAAGAGGGATGTGCTCTACACCAAATATAAAAGGAATTTTTGGATAAGGAGTCTATGTGTCAGATACTATGGTGCTTAAATATGTCTAAGTTCAAATGCATTTTGAATCTCCAGCAACACATGAGATAGGTAATATTATTCCTATTTTACAGATAATGAAACACGCTCAGAAGATTAAATAATTTTTCTGAAGCCTCACCAACAGAAAGTGTCTAAACTGGAATTCAAACCCACATCTTAAAGCCCTTGTTTAAAAAAAAAATGTAGACTTAATACCATTTATTAAGAACATGTTTATAGACTTGGCAAATGTTGGTAATGGCAGTTATAGTCTTGTTTTTCCATGAATTCCTTAGGTCGTTAGCTTAGGAATTATCCCCAAAGGTATCTGGTTCCTGATAGATTGCCAACTATTTCCCTCAAAACCAATTCTGCAGAAAATTGAAGTGAAAGGGCATTTACATTACAGGGACAAACTCCACAGTCCTGAGAAGCCTTGGGAACACTATCTGCTGACTTCAATTGGGGTGAGGGTTAGGGATGGGCAGCAGCCTAGAGCAGAAGGTAGCTGTAGGAAGCAACGACAGGGGAGAACTGGTAGAGGAAAGCTGCTAATCTTTTTGCATTGGTCTTTCTTATGTTTTGCCTAGGGACCATCATTGCCTACCCCTACAGAGTGACAATCAGTGACAGCAATCCAGACCACCTATGGCAGTATCCTTCAAGTCACAGGGCAGTCCACAAGCCATGGTGTAGTGAGCTGTTGATGAAAATATCTACAGACAGAGCCGCATCCCTTGAGTGTCATTCCTCCACCCCTTCAAACTCCCAAAGCTGCTGTGATCAGAAGGAGACTGCTTCCTCCAGCAGCTATTTTCCTGTAAGGGCTTCAAAGATAAACCCTGATTTTCAACTTTTCCTTCTCACTTGTCTGTATGCTTGTATTTTTCTACATTTTTCTTAACCAATGTAATTTATTTTTGAAATAAGGAAAATAAATAGTTCCCCTTTTTGTCATAAAGAAAATAAAATTAAAGCATTCTGAGAAATTTTTTAAAAACTGAAGCTGTGGGGTGCCTGGGTGACTCAGTTGGTTAAGCACCTGACTCTTGGTTTCAGCTCAGGTCATGATCTCAGGGTCCTGGGATCAAGCCCCAAGTGGGCTCCACGTTCAGCAGGGAGTCTGCTTGAGGATTCTCTCTTCCTCTCCCTCTGCCCCTCCCCCTGCTTGCACTCTCTCTCTCTCAAATAAATAAATAAATCTTCTAATAAAATCAATACAAGTAAGAACAGTGACCTACCACTTCTTATCTATTAAACAAGCAAAAATCAGAAAGTCAAATAACATACTGCTGGTGAAGTGTACATATGTGCAGCTATCCAGAAGAGCAATTTAGCAATATTTATGCAAAATAAGTAAACAAACATTGTTTGACCCAGAAATTCCACCTGTTAATATATATATCCCAAATAAATGCTTGAGCAATTCCATAAAGGAATGTGTTTAAGGATATACATGTTCATTTACCTTGTGGCCTTTTTTTTTTTTTTTCTGGCTAGGAGTTGAAGGTTATCTGGATGCCCAGTGCCAGGAAAGTAAATAGGGTAAAATGTGGTGACACACATTCAGGATATCAGAAAACAATTAATTACAAGCAATAGATTTACACATAGCAGTATGAAGATATCTCTAAAATATTGTGCTCAGAGGAAAAAAGTAACTGAGATATATATAACCCAATAGAGTTTATATAAATTTAAAAATACACTCAAACCAAAAATATTCATTTGCAAGAACACTTACAGACCACAAGATATGTGTTAAATGTCATGGATTCTATGGGAGGAGGGCAATGGGGATGAGGTATAAGGATAAAAATAAGAGGGTAGGGGAGGAGCAAGATGGTGGAGGAGTAGGAGACCTAAATTTCATCTGGTCCCAGGAATTCAGCTAGATAGGGATCAAACCATTCTGAACACCTATGAACTCAACAGGAGATCGAAGAAAAGAATAGCAGCAACTCTCTGACCAGAAAAGTGACCACTTTCTGGAAGGTGGAATGTGCGGAGAAGTGAATCCGAGGCGATATTCGGGAAGATAGACGGCGGGGGAGGGGGCCTCCGTTAGCCACTGCTGGCAAGTAATAGAGAGCGGAGCACAAAATCGGAAATTTTAGAAGTCAGCTCCGCTGAGGAACATAGCTCCAGTGGCTAAGTTGGGGGGGGGGGTGGAACCCTCGCTGGGACACTGTGGTCTTGGGAACCTCGGGGTCACAGGAAGACCGGGGGTGCCTGAGTGTGGCAGAGCTCCCAGGTATTGGAGCAGGGAAGCCGGCTGCAGAGATGGAACTGAGGAGTGGGCTCAGCTCGGGGTTCCCATAAACCGTGATATGCAGCACAGTCGGGCCACTGCTCTTCCAGCAGGGACCCAACAAGAGGCAGATCCGGGGAAACTCCCCTTCCTCCCCCGGGAGGAGCAGCTTGGGAGTGCACCGCAGGAATCTGCTGGGTTTGGAGACTCCACACGGAGTCATGTGCCAGAGACAGAAACACTCGGTCACAGGCCAGGTGAGCACGGAGTGTGGCCAGAGGCCGGGTAGACAAGAGTGATTGACTGCTTTTCTCTGAGGGCTCACTGAGGAGTGGGGCCCCAAGTTCTCAGTTCCTCCGAGGCGGAGATTGGGAGGCCACCATTTTCACTCATCCTCCAAAGCTGTAGGGAAAGCTTGCAGGGTACAAAAGCTCTGGAGAGAAAACCCAAGCAGATTATTTAGCCTGGCTGGCCTGGCAAAGGTGGGGCAATTCCCCCTCAGGCAAAGACATTTAGGAACCACGGCAACAGGCCCCTCCCCCAGAAGATCAGCAAGAACAGCCAGCCAAGACCAAGTTTACCGATCAATGAGAACAGCAGAACTCCAGCACTACGGGAACACTGCACATAGAATTCACGGCTTTTTTCCCATGATTCTTTAGTCTTTCAAAGTTAATTTTTTTTACCTTTTTTTTCTTTTTTGAATTTTTCTTTTTCCCCTTTCCAACCAACATCTTATCAATCCCTTTTTTAAAAAATCTTTTTTATTTTTCATTTTTAGAGTTATATTCTCTCCCTTCATAGTAGTTAACTTTATTTTTGGTATATATACATAAGTTGTTCTCTCTTTAAAATTTTGGGATACAGTTTCTTCTAACACATCAAAATATACCCTAAATCTCTAGTGTATGGCTTTGTTCTAGTCTCCTGCCTGATCACATTGTCTCCCTTTCTTCTTTTTTAAATCCTCTTCTTTCTTTTTTCAAACAACTTCTTATCTTATCAATTCCTTTTATAAAATCTTTTATAATTTTCATCTTTACAGTCATATTCCATCCCTTCATCATATTAACCCTTATTTTTGTACATATATAAGTTTTTCTTTCTTTAAAATTTGGAAAGCACTTTCTTCTAACAGACCAAAATATGCCCAAAATCTAGTGTGTGGCACTAATCTATGCACCAGCCTGATCATATTTGATCATATTCTGTTTTTTGTTTGTTTGTTTTTTCTTATCTTTTTCTTTTTTCTTTTTTCTTTCTTTCCCTTTCTTTTCCCCTGGTTTCAGATCTCTTCTGATTTGTATACTATATATTTTTCTGGGGTCGTTGTTACCCTGTTAGCATTTTGTTCTCTCATTCATCTATTCTCCTCTGGACAAAATGACAAAATGGAAAAAATCACCTCAGAAAAAAGAACAAGAGGCAGTACCAACTGCCAGGGACCTAATCAATATGGACATTAGTAATATGTTGGAACTAGAGTTCAGAATGACGATTTTAAAGATACTAGCTGGGCTTGAAAAAAGCATGGAAAATATTAGAGAAACCCTTTCTGGAGAAATAAAAGAACTAAACTCTAACCAAGTTGAAATCAAAAAGGTTATTAATGAGGTGCAATCCAAAATGGAGACTCTAACTGCTAGGATAAATGAAGCAGAAGAGAGAGAATCAGTGATATAGAAGAACAAATGATGGAGAATAAAGAAGCTGAGAAAAAGAGAGATAAACAACTACTGGATCACAAGGGCAGAATTCGAGGGATAAGTGATACCTTGAGACGAAACAATATTAGAATAATTGGGATCCCAGAACAACAAGAAAGAGAGAGAGGGGCAGAAGGCATATTGGAGCAAATTATAGCAGAGAAGTTCCCTAATTTGGGGAAGGAAACAGGCATCAAAATACAGGAGGCACAGAGAACCCCCCTCAAAACCAATAAAAATAGGTCAACACCCCAACATCTAATAGTTAAACTTACGAGTCTCAGAGATGAAGAGAAAATCCTGAAAGCAGCTTGGGAGAAGAGATCTATAATCTACAATGGCAACAGACCTATCCACAGAGAGCTGGCAGGCCAGAAAGGACTGGCATGATATATTCAGAACACTAAATGAGAAAAATAAGCAGCCAAGAATACTGTATCTAGCTAGGCTGTCACTGAAAATAGAAGGAGAGATAAAAAGCTTCCAGGACAAACAAAAACTAAAAGAATTTGCCGACATGAAACCAGCCCTACAAGAAATATTGAGAGGGGTCCTCTAAGAAAAGAGACAGCCTAAAAGTAACATAGACCGGAAAGGAACACAGACAATATACAGTAAGAGTCACCTTACAGGCAATACAATGGCACCAAAATCATATCTTTCAATAGTTACCTGAATGTAAATGGGCTAAATGCCCCAATCAAAAGATACAGGGTATCAGATTGGATAAAAAAAAAAAAAAAGACCCATCGATATGCTGTCTGCAAGAGACTCATTTTAGGCCCAAAGACACCCCCAGATTGAAAGTGAGGGGGTGGAAAACCATTTACCATGCTAATGGACACCAAAAGAAAGCTGGGGTGGCAATCCTTATAGCAGACAAATTAGATTTTAAACCAAAGACTGTAATAAGATATGAGGAAGGACACTATATCCTACTTAAAGGGTCTATCCAACAAGAAGATCTAACAATTGTAAATATCTATGCCCCAACATGGGAACAGCCACTTATATAAGCCAATTAATAACAAAAGCAAAGAAACACATCAACAACAATACAATAATAGTGGGGGACTTTAACACCCCCCCTTACTGAAATGGACAGATCATCCAAGCAAAAGATCAACAAGGAAATAAAGACTTTAAATGACACACTGGACCAAATGGACTTCACAGACATATTCAGAACATTCCATCCCAAACAGCAGAATACACATTCTTCTCTAGTGCCCATGGAACAGTCTCCAGAATAGATCACCTCCTAGGTCACAAATCAGGTCTCAACCAGTACCAAAAGATTGGGATCATTCCCTGCATATTTTCAGACCACAATGCTTTGAAACTAGAACTCAATCACAAGAGGAAAGTCAGAAAGAACTCAAATACATGGAGGCTAAAGAGCATCCTACTCAAGAATGAATGGGTCAACCAGGAAATTAAAGAAGAATTAAAAAATTCATGGAAACCAACGAAAATGAAAACACAACTTTTCAAAATCTTTGGGATGCAGCAAAGGCAGTCCTAAGAGGAAAGTATATAGCAATACAAGCTTTTCTCAAGAAACAAGAAAGGTCTCAAGTACACAACGTAACCCTACACCTAAAGGAGCTGGAGAAAGAACAGCAAATAAAGCCTAAACCCAGCAGGAGAAGAGAAATAATAAAGATCAGAGCAGAAATCAATGAAACAGAAACAGATTGCGACAGCAATCAGACAACAAAAAGAAATAAAGGGCATCCAAATTGGCAAAGAAGAAGTCAAACTCTCACTCTTTGCAGATGATATGATACTTTATGTGGAAAACCCAAAAGACTCCACCCCAAAACTGCTAGAACTCATACAGGGATTCAGTCAAGTGGCAGGATATAAAATCAATGCACAGAAATCAGTGGCATTCCTATACACCAACAACAAGACAGAAGAAAGAGAAATTAAGGAGTCCATCCCATTTACAATTGTACCCAAAACCTTAAGAATCCTAGGAATAAATCTAACCAAAGAGTCAAAGGATCTGTACTCAGAAAACTATAAAATACTCATGAAAGAAATTGAGGAAGACACAAAGAAATGGAAAAATGTCCCATGCTCATGGATTGGAAGAACAAATATTGTGAAGATATCAGTGCTACCTAGAGCAATCTACACATTCAATGCAATCCCCATCAAAATACCATCCACTTTTTTCAAAGAAATGGAACAAATAATCTTAAAATTTGTATGGAACCAAAAAAGACCTCAAATAGCCAGAGGAATGTTGAAAAAGAAAAGCAAAGCTGGCGGCATCACAATTCCGGACTTCCAGCTCTATTACAAAGCTGTCATCATCAAGACAGTATGGTACTGGCACAAAAGCAGACACATAGATCAATGGAACAGAATAGAGAGCCCAGAAATGGCCTTGAACTCTATGGTCAACTCATCTTCGACAAAGCAGGAAAGAATGTCCA
The DNA here is from genome assembly GCF_964656455.1 of Halichoerus grypus. Classification (NCBI taxonomy): domain Eukaryota; kingdom Metazoa; phylum Chordata; class Mammalia; order Carnivora; family Phocidae; genus Halichoerus; species Halichoerus grypus. The sequence goes on along the minus strand of NC_135721.1, from coordinate 81,068,079 downwards.
ATGGAAAAAAGACAGTCTCTTCAACAAATGGTGTTGGGAAAATTGGACAGCCACATGCAGAAGAATGAAACTGGACCACTTCCTTACACCACACACAAAAATAGACTCCAAATGGTTGAAAGACCGAAATGTGAGACAGGAGTCCATCAAATCCTAGAGGAGAACACAGGCAGCAACCTCTTCGACCTCAGCTGCAGCAACTTCTTCCTAGAAACATCACCAAAGACAAGGGAAGCAAGGGCAAAAATGAACTATTGGGACTTCATCAAGATAAAAAGCTTTTGCACAGCAAAAGAAACAGTCAACAAAACCAAAAGACAACTGACAGAATGGGAGAAGATATTTGCAAATGACATATCAGGTAAAAGGCTAGTATCCAAAATCTTTAAGAACTTCTTTTTTTTTTAAGATTTTATTTATTTATTTGACAGAGAGAGACAGTGAGAGAGGGAACACAAGCAGGCGGAGTGGGAGAGGGAGAAGCAGGCTTCCTGCCGAGCAGGGAGCCCGACACGGGGCTCAATCCCAGGACCCTGGGATCATGACCTGAGCCGAAGGCAGATGCTTAACGACTGAGCCACCCAGGCGCCCCTTATATAAAGTACTTCTTACACTCAACACCCAAAGAACAAATGATCCAATCAAGAAACGGGCAGAAGACATGAACAGACATTTTTCCAAAGACATGCAAATGGCCAACAGACACATGAAAAAGTGCTCAACATCGCTCCACATCAGGGAAATACACATCAAAACCTCAATGAGATACCACCTCACACCAGTCAGAATGGCTAAAATTAACAAGTCAGGAAACGACAGATGTTGGCGGGGATGCGGAGAAAGGGGAACCCTCCTACACTGTTGGTGGGAATGCAAGCTGGTGCAGCCACTCTGGAAAACAGTATGGAGGTTCCTCAAAAAGTTAAAAATAGAGCTACCCTACGACCCAGCAATTGCACTACAGGGTATTTACCCCAAAGATGCAAATGTAGGGATCTGAAGGGGTACGTGCACCCCAAAGTTTATAGCAACATCCACAACAGCCAAACTATGGATAGAGCCAAGTTGTCCATCAACAGATGAATGGATAAAGAAGAAGTGGTATATATATACAATGGAATATTATGCAGCCATCAAAAGGAATGAGACCATGCCATTTGCAATGACGTGGATGGAACTGGAGGGTGTTTGTGCTGAGCAAAATAAGTCAATCAGAGAAAGACATTTATCGTATGATCTCACTGATATGAGGAATTCTTAATCTCAGGAAACAAACGGAGGGTTGCTGGAGTGGTGGGGGGTGGGAGGGATGGGGTGGCTGGGTGATAGACATTGGGGAGGGTATGTGCTATGGTGAGTGCTGTGAATTGTGTAAGACTGTTGAATCACAGACCTGTACCTCTGAAACAAATAATACATTATATGTTAAAAAAAAAGAAGAAGAAGAAGATAGCAGGAAGGGAAAAAAGAAGGGGGGGAAATTGGAGGGGGAGATGAACCATGACTGACTATGGACTCTGAGAAACAAACTGAGGGTTCTAGAGGGGAGGGGGATGGGGGGTGGGTTAGCCTCGTGATGGGTATTAAAGAGGGCACCTACTGAATGGAGCACTGGGTGTTATACGCAAACAATGAATCATGGAACACTACATCAAAAACTAATGATGTAATGTATGGTGATTAACATAACATAATAAAATTAAAAAAATAAAAAATAAGAGACAGAGGCCTTGCATGGACCAGTGATGATAGTGTGCCATGAACCATTACTTCAATTCTTTCTACCTTCTCTGTGGATACTTCCACCTCTACCACTTTCCATCATTCCTCGGATATTGGAAAAAGTTATTAGAGAAAATGCATGGATGGTAGGCATGGGCATTGGATGGATAGTAGGCATGGACAATGAGATGCTCATCAGGCAATCTGAATTTGACATCCATTAGTCTCATCATAACCAGTGGAAAGGGGTGAGGTAGAGGAACAGTTTTCCTGCCTGTGTCCCCCATTGAGGACATCTGCCATTTAGAATTCCCGTTAGTTTGCCATGTTCTGCTGCCCCCCAAGACCCATGCTAGCATATCCTTATGTGGTTATGTGGGAACACAGAGATGATGCAAAGCAGTACACAAATGTGAGATATTATTACCAGGTCTCTGCCACATTACCTCTTATTTAGCCATTATTTATTGCTCTCCCAATTCCCTACATATTCTCTTCAAGTAATAAGACATGACTGAGGAGATAATGAGATATACCTGGGAATTGAACAGTCCCCAAAAACACTCTATTAATTTTTACCTTACCTCGTTGCTGTGAGACCAGCAACAGGAGACATCCGGACAGGTAAACATCCCAACATAGTCAATTCAGTACAAAGGCCCAAGAGCTGAATCAGCCATTTCAGAGACAAGAAGTACTGAAAGAAGAGAGGGAACAGGAAGAAAAGGGGAGAAAGGAGAGAAGAGGAAGGAATAGGAATGAATAAAATCCTTGCTTTGGTATTTGAGTAAGTATTGAAATATTTCAAATTAATTATGTTCAGGCCTATTGATAGAATTGTGTCATAATAAATGAAGTACTTGTAAATCATGCAAAAATAAAAAATAGAACAAATTTTCATTGATTCTACTATTTAGTTCTGATAAAAACTAGGCACACCATATTTTCAGCATGAGATTATTATTTTCTTGAGTAATATTAGCAACTTTTTTGGCATTCCTTTCCTTGCAAGAGCACAGAAGGCTTGCCTAGACCAGGGCACAAGTGTAAAGACGATCCATATGTTTTGCATTCACATTCAGTATTTTATATTCATTCAATAAAGCTCCCTGTGGTTTGAGATCTGAACCAATTACCAAAGCCAGAGAGTTGTTGCTAATAGTCTACAGTTTCAAATTTTGGGAACCCAAGGGAAGAGTGAATTTCACAGAGGTCTTTAGTTTTGGCACACTCCTCCTGCTTCACATGGCCTGGTTGTATCAATGGCAAAATATTCACAATACCTTACCAGGGATTAAGATGCTACCATTGGTGATTCCAACCTGTAATAATCATATAGCATGTGTGGCTTCAATCAACTATCCCAACCTTTAAAGACTTTTTGTGGCCACATTTTGCAAAGGCTTTCATTTTATTGCTAGACAATGCCTCCAACCAACATACAGGTTACACAGGCCCTTCCTCAAATAAATCATTCACTCTAAGCAAACACTCCAGAGAGTTGGAAGTTAACATGTAAATAGTGATTTTCATTTTTTTTTTAAGATTTTATTTATTTATTTGACAGAGAGAGACACAGCGAGAGAGGGAACACAAGCAGGGGGAGTGGGAGAGGGAGAAGCAGACTTCCCGCCGAGCAGGGAGCCCAATGCGGGGCTTGATCCCAGGACCCTGGGATCATGATCTGAGCCGAAGGCAGACGCTTAATGACTGAGCCACCCAGGTGCCCCTGATTTTCATTTTAAACCTTTCTAAAATGTGAAGTTGACTTCACTGTTATAACTGTAAGTTGCCATGCTAGAGCCTTGGAGGCTGACATCATGGACCAGAGAGAGGGCTGAATGACCTTCCTTGTCTTCCTAGAGGCAGTGACAGCCAGACCCAACACTAACCTGTGTGTTAGTAGATATGCTTTTAGAAGGGCACAGATGCTTGAAAATCACTTCCTCCCATATTTGCCATCTCCAGACTGTAGAGCTCTGTGAAAAGGAAAGTGCCTGGACTCTGCAGTCGGACACAAATGGAATGGAGTCCTCACTTTACCATTTACTACCCTCTGAAGTTGAGGCCCTTATTTTACTTTGAGTTGCTACCTAAATTTGAGATACAACTTCCTACCTCAAAGGATTAGTGCAAAGATTAAATACGACATTTGCTGCCACCCTGAAAACTTTTCAATAGCTTCCCTTTTATCTACAGAGTATCTAACTTAACCTCCTTTCCAACATCTAAGGTCTTGCAAGACTGACACTTGCCCTTCTCTTCCACCATTCCTTGCACTCCCCCTACCCTCCAGCAATGCTGCCCACTTCCCCCTGAAAACACCTTACCTCTTTGTGCCTTTGCACATACAAGCTCCTCTACCTAGACCACCTTGCTCTCTCAGTCACGTGGCCAACCTCAGTTCATCCTTTAGGCCTCAGTTTAAATGTCTTCTCTATTCCGGAAGACCTCTCCCAAGTCCAGTCTGACTTCAGTGCTCCTTCTCCAATGCTCTAGCCACACTGTGTCCATACTCCATTAAAGTAAGTATCATACTATATTCTAATTGCTTTATTGCATATCTATCTCTGCATCAGACTGCAAATTCTCTGAAAGCAGAGACTATGTTTTTCCACTGAGGCAGTCACAAGATCTTACACATGGAAGGCCCTTAGTAAATGGGAATTCCTCCTCCCCTCTTCATCTGTGGGGATATCTTTATCAATGGCCAAAGTCTCCTGCTCCCAGTCTCCATCCTTTCTTCCCAATGTTAATGCTGATAACTCCCTCCTCTGACCTTCTAATTTCTGAAAGCAGCTAAATCCTGGTCCAGCAGGGAAGTCAGGAAAGAGAGGCCAGTAAAATTACAAATTCTATATATCCCCCACTGGCTATCTTTTGTTAACCTTGTTTCCTTGTAGCAATGAACATTAAAGCTTGAAAAGAGAAAGAGCCTGTGTGCTTGTTTTCAAATGAGAAAGGAGGGGTAGGCAGGGAGAGTACCCCCTACTCACTCTCCACTTGCTGGGAACAGAGGCAGGCCGTGGCTGCTTCACAGAACCTCAGGACCTAGGAACACTGACAAAGCAAAAGCAGTCCCCGGTTCAGAGAAGGAGGTCTCCTTGTGGTTCTCGCAAACTGTTTCAGAGACAAGGGTGCCCCTTCCGCTTTAGGACCCTACCAGTCAATCAGAATTCCTAACATGTTAGCTACGGCTGCTTCCCTGCTGTTCTTGCCTTTCTTTACTGGTGCTGGGAGCTCAAGGACTCCTTTTTGGGGACCAAAATACTTTTCTTTCTATTTTCATTTGAGTAAACTGGATATTGGAGAATACACTGCATTGCGATATGCTGTAGCACAATGAAGTAAGCTTCTCATGAAACAAATGTGCCCATATGTGCCCACTATCTCTCCCTGCCCCTAAATCCCTCAACACTAATACGGATAGATCAGGGCCAAGCATACATAAAAGTCTCACCTAAGACACTGGAACATCTGTGGTTTACCCATAATTTGCTTCCATTCTACTTTATTCTGTTTAGATTGCCAATTTCTGTTTATTCACTGCTTTTCATACTGAAATTTTTATGTGTCATTTCCTTACCCATAGTCACCCACGAAGTAGTGCCATCCCCACAAAACAAGCTGAGTAAATCTCCAGGCCTAGAAAAGGAACCTGCAAAGATGCTAATAACTGGGAAGTGCAAGCAGTACACATTTGCCCACAAACCAGTGGAAAAGAGTCTGGAGGTCACTCAGCTTATGTGGGATTCTGAAGGGCTTTCTAGTTCAGTCATCTTTCTAATCCCACTCATTAAACTTCCAGTTTTTCTGTTTTTAAGTTAAATTTAGCTAACATCTTCTTGACTACCTAGAGTTACCAAATAAAATACAGAACACCCAGTTATGTTTGTATTTCAGATAAACAATAAATAATTATTTTAAGTTTAAATACGTCCCAAATATCGCATGGGATATACTTATACTGAAAACTCATTCATTATTTATCTGAAATTCAAATGCAACTGGGTGTTCTGTGTTTTGACACAGCTTATTTTTCTGAAAATATAAAGGATTCTTATATTTGTTTCTTAAGGAATTATCTGAGATTAAAGATTTCCTACATCCTTACTTCACTTAGAGTTCATAACCAACCCCAATCTCTGGAGTTGATTAAAGTAGTAAGTATTAATACAATTCATTTCAGTTTCATTTTTTTCCCTACTTATTTCTGGAACAGAGTATTACAAAGAGCCACTAAAGCAATCTAAATAGAGGGGTGCCTGGGTGGCTCAGTTGGTTAAGTGTCCAACTCTTAATCTCAGCTCAGACCTTGATCTCGGGATCGTGAGTTCAAGCCCCACACTAGGCTCCATGTTGGGTGTGGAGCCTACTTTAAAAAGAAAAAAAAAAAGAGCACTCTAAGTAGAATAAGGTAGAATGGAAACAAGTTATGGGTAAACCACAGATGTTTCAGCAATCTAAATAGAATAAAGTAGAATGGAAGCAAATTATGGGTAAACCACAGATGTTTCTCAATCCCAGCCCAGTCTGGATGTTCACGTTTTATTGATTATGGCTTTATTGTTCCTTCCTCCTGGTTTAGGTTGAAAGCTTGTATAACAAATGAGGCATTTTTAATGAACCTAAGCTAAATATTGATTCAAGGAGTGAATGCATTCCAATTAAATTTTATTCAATACAAACTCAGCTCACTTTCCAATAGTTGTCTTTTAAAACAGCTTACTGAACCAAAATATATTTTAGACAAATTCCTTTTGGAAAAACACTAAAAAAGAACCTATTTAAAGAGAGTAACCAGTACTCTGACTTTTCCTAAGAAAAACAGATTAGAAATCCCAGTCATAATTTTTTCAATGGATCACATTTGTGGCCTGAACAGGTTACTAAAGTTTGCAACTGGGACATCCAACGAGTGCACCGAGAGTTGGAATCTCCTTTCAAACCCAGAAAAAGATAGTAACAGAGTCAGAAGAAGAAGAGGTGAAAGTAGTAGTTGTTTACTGTAGTAGTAGTTTGGTGAAGAATTAGAGGAGGAAAGGGTATAACTTCATCTTTGGTGCCCAATGTGTGACAAGTCTGTAACTCACAGCTACTAGGAGTTGGTGCAGGATTCAAATACAGGCAGTCTGACTTCTGACTTCTGTCTGCAGACTACCAAGTGATAGCCACAAGGCTCACCTAATCCCCACAATAATAATGGCTCACAGAACTCACTTCTTCCATTTTCTACTTAGGTTTACTCATTCTTTATCTCAAGAAATAGTGGCATATTAGGCACTAGGCATAGAGCTGGCACGGAGTGAGAAGACAAGACAGAGCCCAGGCCCTGTTTTACACGTCTAAGAGTATAGGATAGGAGGCAGAAAATGTTAACAAGTAAACAAGCAAGACTAAATTCTGATGGCTGTTCTAAAGGAAAGGAGGTGCTACAAGCAAGCAAATAGGAAGGACCAGTTCAGATGACACTGAAATTCAAAGAAAGCCTCTCCAGAAAGGGTACATTTAAAAAAGACATTAAAAAAGACTTGGAGGAAGCAAAAAAAAAAAACAAACAAGAACCAAACCGGCAACAGCCAGGACAGTACCCACAGAAGAAAGGCAGCATCAATGCAGGAGGGAGCTGGGTGCCTGCCAGGATGGAAACAAAGGCCCTTCTGGCTGCAGTTCTGTAGGAGGTGAAGGCCCTCATGGGATGCTGTAAAGGTTTGCGTGGAAAGGGCTTTAAGCAAAAGTGAAATTCCTGATTGCTCGAAACAGAATGGATTCTAAAAAAGCCTAGGGCAAGAAAGATAATCCAACAATAATTCTCTGACATTGATTGGGTGTTCTGCAATTCAATTCAGTTTTGACACTAACTACCTAGAGTTAGTGCAGACCCCAAGTTAAGGGCAAAGTTATTCACAAAACTGCCCCCACTTCAGATGCCACTTCAGATGTCTCCACAAGTCTTGGGGACCATCTGCACTTCTGAGAAACCAGCTATAAATTTGGAGCTTCCCATGACCCCTTAGGTTCAACAAATCACTAGAATGAATGACTTACAGAACTTGCTGAAAGCACTATACCTACAATTAGAGTTTTATCCTAAAAGATTCTGATCAGGAACAGCCAAATGGAAGAGGTACCCAGGGCAAGTTCTTGATAGAGAGGGAACACAGAGCTGCCAAGCCTTCTCCCCATGGAATCTGAGTATACCACCTTCTAAGCACATAAATGTGTTCACCAACTAGGAAGCTCCACTGAGCTTCAGTGAGCAGTTTTATTGAGGTCTTACCATGTCATTGGCGGCATGCTTGGACTCGGTCTCTAGCCCCTCTCTTTTCGCTGGAGGTTGGAGATGGGACTGAAAATTCTAACCCTCTAATCACCTGTCTGATCTTTCTGGTATGGCCAGTCTGTCCTCTGAAATTATCTAGGGGGGCCATCAGGAGCCACCTCATTAGCATAAACAGGAATAGTCTAAAGGGACTCATTATGAATAATCACTCAGGAACTTCCAAGAGTTTTTGAAACTCTGTGCAAGGAACCAGAGACAAAGTCCTATATATTCCTTATATCACAGTAAGAGACAAGAAAACTAGGTGGGTGACCTGTAATATTTAGCAGTTAAAAACTAAAAGGAGGAGCACGTGGATGGCTCAGTCAGTTAAGCATCCAACTTTTGATTTCGGCTCAGGTCATGGTCTCAAGGTCCTGAGATCACGCCTGGCATAGGGCTCTGCACTCAGCAGAGAGTCTGCTTGAGATTCTCTCCACCTGCCCCTCCCCCAACTCATGTACATGTGCTCACTTTCTTTTTCTCTCTCTCTGTCTAAAATAAATCTTAAAAAAAAAGAAAAACCTAAAAGGAATCTGGCCTTGTTTTAGAGGTGGCCAGCAGAGAAGAGGTAATGGTTGAAACAGGAGAAGAAAATTCAAGAGGGAACCAGAAATGGTTCCAAGGAAAAAGCAAGGAGTTGTCTGTGTCTCTTTTGCTTTAAATGAGACATGCCTGTTTTGATACTGACACTGTACAGCCTACAAAAGGAAGAGAACCTTCTCTAATAGAGCGTATTTTATTTTACTCTTAAAAATAACAACACTGACCCTTCCAGATATTTGTGCTAGGAGATTCAAATCTAGGACCTTCTTGCCAAGAGCCCACAGAAATTTCCCTTCAGCCTTTCAAGGAAGTTATTGCTATCTAATTCCATGAGCAAATTCTCTGTAAATTTTTAATTAGCTTAAAATTCACAGAAGAAACAATTAGTGAATATCTGTAAATTATTTTATGAACACAAAGATGAAAAACCTAAACAACATGGCACTAACTCTTGTTAAACTGACACAGATGAGCAGGACTGAACATGAACATGACACAGCAGCCAGGATTTGGGAGGGCCTCTGGTATTACATCATAGCCTGGATGGGAGGAGGGCTGGAGCTCATTAAGAAAACGCCTGTGTACAAAGGCCTAGACCGTAGTTCTGAGCTTCCTGGAACTTGGGCTGGCAGACCTGTATCTACTTTCCGCCTTGACTGCCGGCCATCCCCAGACTGTCCAGGAAGAACTTGCAGTCTGTTTTGCATTGTCGGTACAATAAACAGAATTCAGCTTTGTGCTGATTGAGCAGTAACATTTTATCTGGAGCAGTACTCTGATTTCTGACACTAATGGCCTTAAACAAAATGGAGGATTTTAAATTTGATGGAACAGAGCGCCTACCTGTCGACTATGTGAAGGGGATTCTGCAACCCACACCTACCTGTGACATGTGGGACCAGATCTGGAACTTCCAAGCCAAGTCTGATGATCTGCTTATTGCCACCTATCCTAAAGCAGGTAGGTGGAAGGGGAAGTGGGGAGCTGAAGAAGAGAATTAGGAAGGTGAGTGGGGAAAATATTAATAATGAAATAAAGACTGATCTGGGTTGGAAAATTGTTTACTGGACAGAGTGATATGGCTAAGTCAAATCACTTGTGGAAACTGAAACTACAGAAAAAAATATTAAAATAATGCACAAAATTTTAAGAATTTAATTCTTCCTATAATGTACATATTTTTTTACTTCCCCAGGAGAAAGTGACTCAAATAGCCAAGAACTAACGGGCTAGATTTGATTTGTTTGTTCCCAATGCAGGCCCTTATTGCAGATCCTGTAAAAAACTGCTTTGTGTGTGTAAGCTAAAAAGGGGATCCTAAGGCTGGCTTGGGGAAGAATTACGGGAGCTTTGGTCCTGCATTGCTGATTTCACCTCAGCAGCCTCCAGAAGCCCTTGTTCAGGGTCTGAGAACTACTCTTTTGATTTCTATCTTCCCTTGTGGTATGTTGTGAACCTACTTCCTTGTTTCAATAATCAGTTTAACAAAAGTTGCTGTAGAAGTAAGACTTCTTGAGTTCAGCCACTGTATCATAAAAATTTCAGGATGAGCAGGGAGAAATAGTTCTCTGCAGATATTTATGCATATCTACATATATACTAAAAATACACTATTCAATTCACACCCAGATTGCATATACATTTGGTCTTTGCAAAATCAAGCTCCCTGTCAATAACTCCTCTTACACACACACAGATGTTCACATCGAAACACACACATGTGCACACACACCAAAAACTCTAAATCTAAGCATTTCTGAGATTGTATTTTCAAACCCCTCTTGAGTCTTTATCTCTAATGATCCTGATAAAAGACTGCCAGCAGATGGGAGTCTTAGACTCTCATTTATCCATCAGTTTCATATTGGTCCTAATTTTCTAATCTTACTCATCAAGAGCCTGCTCAGGATTAAACTTTCCTAATGTGAACGTAAAAGTAATCACTGGTGAGGATCACATCTCACAGTCTTAATTTTGTCCACAACTCTACTTTATCATCATTTCAGTACATGTTTACATCATTTAAGTATAATGTTTAAAAATTAATCTTTTCTCCACCTGCCAAATGTGAGCAGTAAGATTTAGTTCATTTAAGGTTTTTAGGGTTAGGGTTAATAAGGCTTGAATGACCCAAATAACACACTCAAAAAAAAAAAAAAATGCTTGCCAGCTAATGTAACATTTAATCATAACTAAAACCTTACCCATTAATAAAAGTTATATTTATTAGAGGGAAGAAGAAATAAGCATAGACAAAAAATGTGGTTTACACCTAAATTTTTAAAAAGAATAATAAATACTCTGGGAATGAGCCAAGAGAAAAATATATTATAAAATCACTGATTTCTAGAGGATGAATTGAGAAGTCATTCCATTCATCCCCAAACCTCTAGCAACACGTGAACCTGCCCTAATGTTGGCTGGCATTAAATGGCTGTAAATTCAGAGTGAACACATAAAATCAGTACAAAGAGCTCTCCCTTTGATTAGATAGCTAAAGAAATATTAGTCCTTTATCCTGTAATGAAAGAGTTGGTGCCAGAAATTATTAGAGACCTAACTCATCTAGGATATAAAATGTAATATTTTCATTGTTTCCTGACTTATGCCCTTCCTGTAGGACTAAAAGCACTGAATTGACAGTATGAGAAAAGGCATCTGTAATGAGAGCTGGTGTTAGAGAATATAGGAAGATCAGCCCATATCCAGGATTCAGAGAACCATCCTAAAATTGTCAAACATCTTCCCGACATGGATTTGTCAAAATATCTGGTACAACAGTTCCTCATCAAAGTCTGAAGATTCATTTGGTAGGAACTATATTAGTCTGAATCAGGCAGCACACAGAAACTGACTGAGGCTGGGAGACAGAAGCCATTCTTCCAGTGGCTTCTTGAGTTCAAGGCACTAGGCAGCAAAATGTGGTATGGCCTATGCAAAATTTCTATCTGTTGGAGCTACCATCAGTGTTACCACCTCAGGAAGAATGACCTCTACCTCTCTTCCACCTTCCAATGCATTTCATCAGCAGAATCTAAATAGTATTCAAAATCTTAGTGGTAAAGAAGTCTAGGGAATATACTTTTTAGCCTTTCAGTCCCTGAGATAAGGGGAAAATTGAGAAACAGTTGAAAATGGATACTAATGATCAATATCAAGCCCAGGTAATAATCATTCATTTGTTCATTCAGCCAACACATATTAAATACCTCCTATGTGGCAGCCGCACACTATGTACTTGTGAAACAGTAATCACATAGTGATTACTCTCCAGGAGATTATAATCAGGTGAGAAAGACCTTTCATTCTATCTTAGAACAACGCAGCTACATCAATAGGAAATCCAAATTAATGGTTGTGACAGGCAAAAAAATGAACTGCATATTTATCAATATAATATCCACTCCAAATTGCAACCTTTGTATAAAAAATTCACATTATGATAACACAAGACATAAATAAAAAATGATGTTTTCTGAATTCCACTATAAACCTAGCTTTAAAATTCAGAGAGATGTTCTAATAAGTATAATCATATTTTAAGAAATGTAATATACTAAATGTCTATGCATCATCATCTTACATGTGGAATAAGGAACAACATGGACTCAGGAAATAGTGGACTTAATACAAAATGAAGGTGATATTGACAAAAGTCAACGAGCACCTACTCATGTACGAATTCCTTTCATCGAATGGATAATCCCATCCATAGGATCTGGTAAGTATCAAATAGCCACACTTGACTAAGGTCTGAAATATACACTTAGCATTTTTGCTATCACATAGCCCTCTCAAAATTCTAGGCATTCGGGGCACCTGGGTGGCTCAGATGGTTAAACATCTGCCTTCGGCTCAGGTCATGATCCCAGGGTCCTGGAATTGAGCCCCACATCAGGCTCCTGACTCAGCGGGGAGCTTGCTTCTCCCTCTCCCTTTGCCTCTCCCCATGCTGGTGCTCTCTCTCTATCTCTGTGTCTCAGATGAATAAATAAAATCTTTTTAAAAAATTCTAGACATTAAAGCTGAAAAAAACTAATAGAAAAGACATAAGAATTAATATAAGCAAAAAAAAAATTAATATAAGCACTTTGAAAAACTAGAAAAAAATTAAATTCTAGGCATTCAAGCAATTACTAAGGAATTCTGTGACTTTGCATTTTTTTAACTATGTCTGGCCATTGTTGTACTCCAGACATTTTCTAACGGAGTTACTGCTTATACAAAAGTAAGTTAAGTTTTTATTCTCTGTTAGAAATTAATTTTATTCCACAAGGATGAGTCCAAGTAAAATAATTTCATGGTGGAAGAGTTTGAATTTTTTAGGTTCTTATTTATCTAGTTTCTTGTTTGTTATGGTTAAAAACTGTTCCAGCTTAAAAAAAAAATCATTTATAGGCTAGAAATATTCTCTCCGATCAAATTTACAGTTATAGTGCTCTCACAGATGGCTTGAATTGTTCAATTGTTCCTAAAATAGTAATAATGGAAGCAGCAAGATTTTGAAGCAAATAGAAATAGTGGGAAGTGATCAAAAATCAATTTTACAGGTTTGGACCAAGCTAATGAAATGCCCTCACCACGGACTCTGAAAACACATCTTCCCATCCACTTGCTGCCACCATCCTTCATAGAAAAAAACTGTAAGGTAAAAAGCAAAAGGAATTCACAGTTTACTCCTTAGAACAACCCTAGAGTGGTCTTCAATTTCCTCTTAAAACAGTTTACTTTTTGGAGCACCTGGGTGGCTCAGTTGGTTAAGCATCTGACTCTCGGTTTCAGCTCAGGTCATGATCTCAGGGTCTTAAGATCAAGCCCCACATCGGGCTCCATGCTCAGAGTGTGGTCTGCTTGAGATTCTCTCCCTCTCCCTCTGTCCCTCAGTCCCTCACCTCTCTCTCTCTCTTTCTCAGAAACAAATAAATAAAAAATCTTAAAAAAAAAAAAAAACTTCCCTTGTTAAAGAACAGAGAGTCTATCTCTTCACAATAATCAATATGCAAATTGATTTGAATCTTTTTCAAGTCCCACAAAAACCAAGATCATAAGAATACAGCATCAGAAAATCTCATCTGTATGGAATGTATCCACTTGAACATAATTTGTATGGGTAATAACTATATATAAGTCTAATCCTATTTTTGCTTCTTTCCCTCCTCCTGCCATTCCTAGATAATCTATGTAGCAAGAAATCCAAAGGACAATATGGTATCTTATTACCATTTCCAAAGAATGAATAAAGCTCTTCCTGCTCCAGGAACCTGGGAAGAGTATTTTGAGAATTTTCTGGCTGGGAAAGGTAAGAGAATTCAGCTTTGCTTCCTTCCTTTCTCAAAATCCTCAAACACTCTAAAAGGAAAGAATCATTTCCTTAGAACAGCCAGGGTTCTGCCTGCTTTACTGTGAAGAAATCATCAGTGTGATACTCTCCCTCTCTTTAGAAACTCTCCTTTCAGTGGAATATTTGTTGGACTTCTGTTATTCATTACCCTGTTTTTCATCCCTCCTTGCAGTGTGCTGGGGTTCTTGGCATGACCATGTGAAAGGATGGTGGAAAGCCAAAGACCAACACCGCATTCTCTACCTCTTCTATGAGGACGTGAAGAAGGTGAGGGGCAATGCTATCTAATGTGTTCCCATTGGACCATAAGACATTCAGGTAATAATATATGGACCCCACTGGGGACTCACAGATTGAAACAGGGAATAGAAAATGCTGCATTTCATTAGCTACTCCTCCATGCATCAAAGCATACATGGCATATCATGAGTTTACGTATCACATAGTTTCATCTCTAATTTCCTGGTGCTCCCCAGAGTATATCCCATATGGTACACCTTTTCCAGATAGGCAAAATATGAGTGATACCTTTTTTCCCCTTTCATGTCTATTTTAAAATTCTGTTTAGAAAGGAAAACATTTTCTAGTACATTTTGGGTTTTTTCATTAGTACTTGAGAAATGTCATAATTTCAAGAAATGATTTAAGAAGTTAGGGTGTAATGGAAAATACTAATGATTTAGATGAATTCAAGTTCTGGCTTTACCACCTACTGGCAATTATTCTTGGTGAGGACACTTAATATCTTAGAAACTTACTTAATTTCCCTAAATGCAAAAACTAGGTAGTAATATATACTCTTCCAAGATTTAATATGAGGACTAAATAAGATGATGTTCATGGGAGTTACTATATAATATATATTATCATTATACTACATAGTATATATAATGATATACCATCATCATGTTATAAATGATAATATGCTAAATACTATCTATGACTTAACTAAATACAGGGATCCACGAAAATTACAGTCTTTGTTCTTCAATTTATCATTGAAAGCCTTGGTACTCAAAAGGTGGTTCATAGGGGCACCTGGGTGGCTCAGTCGTTAAGCGTCTGCCTTCGGCTCAGTTCATGATCCCAGGGTCCTGGGATCAAGCCCCACATCGGGCTCCCTGCTCTGCGGGGAGCCTGCTTCTCCCTCTCCCCCTGCTTGTGTTCCCTCTCTCGCTGTGTCTTTCTCTGTCAAATAAATAAAAAATCGTTAAAAAAAAAAAAGGTGGTTCATAGATGAGCTGCATGGGGCTCTCAGAGACCGCATCAGGCCTGCTAAGTCAGAATGTGCACTTTATAAGATGCCTAGGGTATTTATGGGCACATTAGTTTAGATGCACAACTCTTAAGTTCAGTCACTGCTCGGCCTCATCTAGTTGTTTCTACAGATCATCAAAAGAGTGAAACAGCATAATTTTTCTATTTTTTTAGTTGAGATATAATAGACATTTAACATTGTATTAGTTACAGGTGTACAACATGATTTAATATTTGTATATATTGTGACATGAGTACCACAACAAGTCCAGTTAACATCTATCACCACACATAGTTACAGAATTTTTTTTCTTGTGATGAGAATTTTTAAGATCTATTTTCTTAGCACCTGTCAAATATACAACACGGTATTATTAACCATAGTCACCATGCTGTACATTACATCCCCAGGATTTACTTACTTTATAACTGGAAGTTTGTATCTTTTGACCCCCTTCACCCATTTTGCCCACCCCAACTGCCACCCCCCACTCCCCACTTCTAGCAACATCAATCTCTTCTCTGTATCTATGAGTTTAGTTGTTGTTACTTAGATGCCACTCTATAGTTTTTTCAAACAGAAAAAGTTGGACATATCCCTATTTTAGTGCAAAGAGTTATCTACTCACAGAATTCTAGATTTAGATACTCAGTTAAATATTGTGACAGGGAGTTGTATGCTATAAGGGGGGAGTTTCCCTTTCATGAGTAGATATGAGAAACTGAGGAAGCCACAGAAGGAAGGGTGCTATTAAACTCAGAATAGGAAAACTCCATGTAGGTGATGCTTGTCTACCATATGTATCATAGCAGTGTCAAAGAAAGATATGTCACCAGGAATGATGCCCTTTTAACAAGGTACATCCTAATGTATTATGAATGCCACAAAGAAACTTTATTGAGCAGGTAGTCTAACCTCAGAGTCCCTAGAGCCCTTTTAAATATTTCTGTGATCATGTTCTGGAATGTCCCCTGAATAGTCACACAAAGCTCAATATTCTCACCACTCTTGCTGATTCCTAGTCTATGTGAGGCCAATTAAATTAAGTACTACTTTTGACATAGAAGCTTTTAAAGCAGAAGACACAGTTGTCAGGCTAAACCTTTCCACTTTCCTTCCCATACCACTCCTTTCAAAGGTAGGGACTTCCCATAGCCACAGTTCCTCAGGGTTGTGTGTCCCTCTAATGAGGGGACATTGGAAATGAGCTCCTCTCAGGGATATATAAACACCTGAACATGCTGGGTAGTAGATTTACTAGCCATGGGTGCCTCTTGAGTACCTCATGGGTGCAAAATAGTCATCTCTCATTTTCTTGCTACCATTGACTGCCACCACTGAGATGGTCTGGGACATTTCTATCAATGTCATAAATAGGAGACACCCTCATTAAATTGTCTGCCCCTATGCTTCTGCAATGTCTTTGTTCTTATCATCAGTCTATGGACTCTCTCTGATACACATTTGGCTGACCAAGACTCCTCCCATAACTGACTTGCATGGGACACTTGGGCATAGCTCTTAGCGAAGCATTCTCCATGCACTGCATGTCATTGTATAGTGAATGTTTCTCTAATAACACTCAGTTTTTGCTTCCATGTTAGAGCAAGAAAAGCTTAGTAGTTCCAGTTAATAAAAAAGAGAACAATATGGGCCATCATGTTAAAATGAATCATTTCTGGATAGTTTGAGTATTTGTGAGAGATTTTTTTAAAGATTTTATTTATTTATTTATTTATTTATTTATTTATTTATTTGAGAGAGAGAGAGAGAGAGAGAGTGCATGAGAGCAGGGGGATGGGCAGAGGGAGAAGGAGAAAATCTCAAGCAGACTCCACACTAAGCATGGAGCCCAACAGGGGGCTCAATCTCACAACCCTGAGATCATGACCTGAGCCAAAATCAAGAGTTGGATGCTTAACTGACTGAGCCACCCAGGTGCCCCTAAGATTTTTTTTTTTATTTTAACTCATGACATGTTACTGATTACTATTATTAATTCATTTCAATATTCTTTTTAAACCAATTATCTTATATCAAATCTTCACTTTACTCTCATTATAGAATCCAAAGCATGAAATTCAGAAGGTGGCAGAATTTATTGGGAAAAACCTACATGATGAAGTCCTAGATAAAATTGTCCATCACACCTCATTTGATGTTATGAAGCAGAACCCAATGGCAAACTATTCATCGATTTCTACTAAAATCATGAACCACACTGTTTCTCCATTCATGAGAAAAGGTTTTTATACTTTCTTTTGCCCAATCTTTCACAGCTTTGAGGGAGTTTTCTGTGGCTAAGAAAAATAAGATCTATAACAAATGATTCTGGGAAAAGAAGTAGGAAACCAGGAATGAAATGAAAACAATTAGAGAGTGAGGTGTGGTGTCTACATCCAATTCCTTATCCTCCCTTTCTCTCCAGAGATCTGGCTGACAAGGTGAAAACACAGAATTAAGTCAGATGGGGTAAAGAATCCATTTTATAATGGGTTTATAAGGGCTCTATGCTATCAGATTTATCCATTCAAAGATACTTACTGAGTGGCTACTATGTATCAGGCACTGTTCTAGATAATGTTCAGAGCAGTGAACAAAACACAGAAATTTCTTCCCTCATGAACATTATATTCTAGCCACAAACAAAATAAACAAGAATACCCAGAATAATAGATGATGGTAAGCACTATGGGAAAAAAACAATCTGCAGAAAGGTAACAGGGATTACAATTGGAAAATTTGGGGGATCTTCTTTTTTGGTTTTCTTCCTCAAAACTGTACCTTGAATTCTCCCACATACAAGCCCTTCTCAGTGGGCCTATAGATGGAAACTACAGGCATAAGCACCTACCACACTTCGATGTGCAAAGAGGGCAGGAGAAAAAGAAATCCCCACAGGCCTGCTGTTTTAATTGTGGTAGTTTCATTTCCCCCATTAATGTGACTCAGTAGGCAATGGGCTCTCCTTGTTCCACAAATCAGATAAGAAATTCTTCTTCCCTTCAGAATGAAATTGACAGGTTAGCAAGAGGAATATTTTGTCCAATATTGCCCCCCTGGAAAGTAGAGTAGAAATATTCACACAAAAACAGGAGAGTAGAGAAATGCAAACTGACTCTCTCCCACATGACTGTTTCAGGGACAGTTGGAGACTGGAAGAATCACTTTACTGTTGCTCAGAATGAGAGATTTAATGAAGACTACGAGAAGAAAATGGCTGATACCAATATAACTTTCCACTTCCAATTCTCATAAAAAAGAAAAGAACCAAAATTTTTTAGTTTGTTACCTAATTTATTGGTAATAATCAATAAAACTTTATTACCCAGACCACATGATATTGGATTCAGGTTCTCAGACTAGTTGATTATTGTGTTTGCTTTTGTTCACTCTTTAAAAAGTAGGGATAAAGCTAGCAGAGATTGGGGGCAAGGTGGAGAGTGAGAGCAGGATGGCAAAGTGGAAGGAAGGAAGTTCAATAATTACTGTTACAATCATGTATGGCATCATTGTTGATTATCACTATATTTAAGTTTTCTACAGATCATGTGTTTGTTGACATATTTTAAATGCTTCATTCCTTATATAAAAAAACACTAAAGTTTTCAGAGTAAGTGTTGGTTCAGGCTAACTTTCCAATGCATCACTAACCATCAAGTGACTCTGTTTCCCCATGAAACTTTCCAATTCACCTCAGTGTTCTTACTATAATACATCTATCCCTATCTCTTACCACATCCTATATACTTAAGTCTCTCTCTCTCTCTAGCCAATGCTATGATTGAGTCTTGGAGTCATATCTCGACTCACCTCCTTCCAGTGCATCCACAGCAATATCTGTCAGTTTTACCTGTACAGAGTCTCATTTGTATAGTCACCCTTCTAGTTCAGAAAACTTTTACCTCTTGTCCATACTAGTATAAGCTTCCTAACTCATTTCTCTGTTTCTTGTACATCTACCAGGGTTACTTTCCTAAAACAAGATTTTGATTATATTTCTCTTTAGCTCTAAATAACTTCAGTGATTCTGAATTTTTACTGCCTGAAAGATAAATCCCATGCTTTTTAGCTATCAATTCAAAGGCAGCTATAATGGTATGATATGGTGGAGCTCATCTTCTAAACCACTTTCCTAGCTTAATTTCACCTTCTAGACCACTTCCACACTTCAGCAAATAAGCCTACTCACTGAGACCTAATCATACCTTGCAGGTTCCTATCCTACTAGTTTTATTTTCACCATGTCTCCATCTGAAATTTCCTTTCCTTTCTTTCTACCTATCCAAAACATATAATACGCTTCAATGACCAGCACAAGTGGTTCATTCCTCCTGCAAATACTGAAAGCTGAAGAGAGCATTTGCTTTTCTTTTTTTTAAAATCATCATTAGTTTTTGATGTAGTGTTCAACAATTCATTAGTTGCTTATAACACCCAGTGCTCATTACAACACAAGCATTTGCTTTTCTGAAATCCTATACACTTGGTATAATTATTTTGTGATTAAGATTAAAGTATATTATATATCTTGCATGTATATATTGTCTCTTTTATGCTTATTAAAATGTTTGTTTTTTTCTTCAAGATAGAAATATTGTATATATTTCACTGCACATCAAACAAAATATGACAAGCACAAAAATTAGTAACTGAAAGAATATATCAGTCAAGGAAATTCTAAAAAGCTAACTTTTTATATTTTAAGTAGTCCCTATAACAGCTATCATTTATAGCTGCTGTCCAGTTACTAGTTACTAGCCACATGTGGCTATTTAAATTAATTAAAACTAAATAAAATTCAGTTACTCATTTTCACTAGTTAAATTTCAAGTGCTCAGTAGCCACACATGTCTAGTAGCTATCACTTGGACATTAAAAAACATTTCTATCATCAGAGAAAGTTCCATTGGATAAGACATTTTATTTTTACAATCCTTTGAATATGGCATTATTATCTCAATGAGAAAACTAAAAGTAAAGTTCAGAGATATTAGTTAAGTTACTCAAATAAGAAATATTGGCATTTAGTTTCAAACATAGCTCCAATGGTTTCCAAATTTGCATTTTTAACTGCTAAAAATAGAGCCTCTTCCTTCCTGTTCCTGCCACTGTCTAATCACAGGGTCATTATGATCACCGCTAACTAAAGGCTGCTCAACTCAGACCCCAAACCAAAACCAACCAGACCGGCATCAAACTGTCAGCCATTCCCCACCTTGATCAAGTGAAGCTTAACAACAGTCTACTGAATAGCTAAAGCATTCCCACTGTCTACATGCTCTGAATTAGACAGAGCCCAAAGCCGACAATAGCCTCCCACTTGACATCCACCACATGTGTCCAGTCTGAAATCTGTCCTTTATACCTTTATATCTCTAAGGTTCCCCCTGAAATTGGGTAAAATTTCTGCAGACCCTTATCTGAATGCAGTGCCTTCTGTGGCTGTGTTCAGTTCTCCCCTCCCAAAGCACCACTCCTCCAAGACACCAAAATCCATGCCCTGCCCTGCTGCCTCACATAGACAACTCAGGAGAAGGGGTCTTGTGTTCAGCCCATGGCTCTTGGACTTTTGACCTTGCACTCAAGCTGCTATCTCTTATTTTCCTCCAAACCACCTATATAATCTTGGCAAGCAAAACCAACCTGTATATTTTGGTTACTTAGCCCTAGCCCCAAAAAGACCAACTCAAACTGGCCTTAACTTGGCCTCTCCCCTTCAGTCTTTCAAAACTAGTGATTAGCATAATATATTCTAGATCTAGTCAACATTATTTCCATTTCAGCAGAAAATTACAATAATGCATTTAGGCTTTGTAATCCTTCTGGTACATAGAATCTACCAATACAGAGTGCACATTCTGTGTTGTTTTGTTTTGTTATGTTTTGTTTGAGGGAGAGAGAGTATGAAGGAGGGTCACAGGGAGAGAAAGAAACTTTAGCAAGCTCTACACCCAGCATGGAGCCCAACATGGGGCTTGATCTCACAACCCTGAGATCATGACCTGAGCCAAAATCAGGAGCTGGACGCTTAACCAGTGGAGCCACACAGGCACCCTGCACATTCTGTTTTAGCACATGTGAGCAATAACCTTTAACTCCTGTGAAGGAATATTAGGTTTAAATCAAGAAAATATTAAGGAAAATCAAACTACATGTATAGAGAAGAAAGAAGTAAAATAGCTCAAAAAATCAGTATTATAATTCTATATAAAACATTAAAAAGAACACATATTCTTAGCAATGTTAAGAGACAATTTGGTGTGAATGAATCATGCTACCTGGCTCCTGTCTATTAGTAAACTACCAATAGAAACATAATTTTTAAAATAAATACATTTCAGGCCACCCTGGGTGGCTCAGTCAATTAAGCATCCAACTCTTGATCTCAGCCCAGCATGGAACCCACTTTAAAAAATAATAATAATAATAATAATAATTAATAAATAAAATAAAAATAAACACATTTCACACCAATTCAAGCTTAAATCCAGTGTTAGAGAAATAAAAACTCACCCTAGGATTAAAAACACCACAATAAAATAGGAAATTAGAAAGTAAATGGTTTCTATCTCCTCAGACTCAGAACGCTAATGAAAAAGGCAGTATACTTTGAATGCCAGATTGAAGGACACTGAGAACAAGGTAAATACCACAGATTACCACAGCACCAGAGAAGCTATAGCATGAAAGATACCAAGGTGAGCAAGAGATTACAAGTTCTTAATAAAAAATAGTAATAAAAAACTTTAACTGGGAAAGCATACAAACAAGACCAGAGAAGTCATATTCCCAGAAAAGGCATGAGAGTGCCCCAGAGTTTCTAGCTAGACTGATTGATAGAGGCCTTCCCTTGTACAAAGCAAATCTATAAAGACTGGGAGAAGTGACAGTTTTTTTCAAATGCCTAAATCTCAACATGAGATCACAACACATAAAAAGAAATAGAGAAACATGGCCAATCAAAGAAACACAATAAATCTCCAGAAATAAGTTCTAAATAAACAGATATCTATGAATTACTGGACAAAGAATTCAAAATAACCATCTTAAATATGCTCAATGAGCTAAAAAAAAAAAGAACACAGCCAACTAAATAAAATCAGCAAAACAATGCATGAATGAAATAAGAATATCAAGAAAGAGACAGAAACTATTAAAAAAAAAACTTAGAAGAAAGAATCAGTGAACTTGAGGAAAACAAGTCAGAAGAGCAAAAAAGAAAAAAAGTATGAACGAAAGCAAAAAGAGCCTAAGTGACTCATGAGAGATCATCAAGAACAATGTGGAAGTCCTTTAATATAGCCCCAGAAGAATAGAATAGAGAGTATATAATTTTTATATATAAGAATAGAAAAACCATCCTTCAAAAGTGAGAGAGAAATTAAAAATATTCCCAGATAAACAAAAGCTGAGGGAATTTGTTACCATTAGATCTGTTCTGCATGATGAAATGAAAGGATGCTAGACAGTAACTCAGAGACTTATGAAAAAATAGATCATGTGTTAGACCACAAAATGAGTCCCAATAAATTTAAGAAGACTAAAAGCATATCATGCATCTTTTCCAAATACAGCTGTATGAAACTAAAAATCAATCACAAGAAAAAACTGGAAAAAAACACAAACACTTGGAAGCTAAACAACATGCTACTAAACAGCCAATGGGTTTATGAAGAAATCAAAGAGGAAATAAAAAAAAAATACATAGAGACAAGCCTCTTGGACAGCAATATGCAAAAGAATGCCATCAGACAGCAAAAAGAAATAAAAGGCATCCAAATCAACAAGGAAGAAGTCAGACTTTCACTATTTGCAGATGATATGATACTCTATGTAGAAAATCTGAAAGACTCCACCAAAAAATTGCTAGAACTGACACACAAATTCAGCAAAGTCACAGGATACAAAATCAACATACAGAAATCTGTTGCATTTCTACACACCAATAATAAAGCAGCAGAAAGAGAAATCAAGGAATTGATCCCATTTACAACTGCACCAAAAACCATAAGATACCTAGGAACAAATCTAACCAAAGAGGTAAATGATCTGTACTCTGAAAACTATAGAACACTTACAAAAGAAATTGAAGAGGACAGAAAGAAAAGGAAAAATATTCCATGCTCATTGGAAGAATAAATATTATTAAAATGTCCATACAATCAAAAAAATCTACACATTTAAGGCAGTCTCTATCAAAATAGCATTAGCATTTTTCACATAGCTAGAACAAACAATCCTAAAATTTGTATGGAACCACAAAAGACCCCAAATACCCAAAGCAATGTTGAAGAACAAATGTAAAACTGGAGCCAGCATAATTATGGATTTCAAGCGATATTACGAAGTTGTAGTCATCAAGACAGTATGGTACTGGCACAAAAACAGACCCATAGATCAATCGAACAAAATAGAAAACCCAGAAATGAACCCACAACTATATGGTCAATAAATCTTTGACAAAGCAGGAAAGAATATCCACTGGAAAAAAAGACAGCCTCTTCAACAAATGGTGTTGGGAAAATTGGACAGCAATATGCAAAAGAATGAAACTGGACCACTTTCTTATATCATACACAAAAAAATTTTTCAAAATGAATGCAAAACCTAAATGTGAGAGAGGAAATGATCAAAATCCTTAAAGAACATAGGCAGCAACCTCTTTGACCTCAGCCACAGCAACTTCTTAATACACATGCTCCACAGGCAAGAGCAAAAATGAACTATTGGGACTTCATCAAGATAAAAAGCTTCTCCACAGCAAAGAAAACCTATGGAAGGGAGGTTGGTGGGGGATGGGCTAAATGGGTGATGGGTATTAAGGAGGGCAGTTGTGATGAGCACTGGGTGTTTTATGTAAATGATGAATCATTAAATTCTATTTCTAAAACCAGCATTACACTATATGCTAACTAACTAGAACTTAAATAAAAACTGAAGCATTAGGGGAACCTGGGTCACTCAGTCAGTTAAGCATCTGCCTTTGGGTCAGGTCATGATCCTGAGGTCCTGGGATCGAGCCCCACATCAGGCTTGTTGCTCAGTGGGGAGCCTGCTTCTCCCTCTCGCTCTGCCCCTCCCCCACACTCGTGTGCACTCTCTCTCTCTTTCTCTCCCTCAAATAAACAAATAAAATCTTTAAAAAAAAACTGAAGCATCAAAAAAATAGATGGAGACAAATGAAAATGAAAACACAATGGTCCTAGCTAATATCAAACTCAATGACAGGATACCTTTAGGCTAAGATCAGAAACAAGGCAAAGATGCCCTCTTTCACTTCTATTCAACATGGTACTGGAAGTTCTGACCAGAGCAATTAAGCAATGAAAAAAAAGGCATCAAATTGGAAAGAAAGAAGTAAAATTATCTCTGTTTAACAATGATTTGATCTTATATATAAAAATTCCTAAAAATTCCACATAAAAACTATTAAAATTGATAAATGAATTGATCAAAGTTGAGAATAAAAAATCAATACATAAATATCAGTGGCATTTCTATACACTAACAATGAGAAACCTGAAAAGTAAATTAGGAAAATAATTCCATTTACAGCAACATCAAAAAAGAATAAAATATTTAGGAAAAACCTTAACTAAGGAAGTGAGACAAAATGAAAACAACAAAACACAGTTAAAAGAAAATTTAAAAGACATACATAAATGAAAACATATTCCATCTTCATGGATTGGAATTCCTAAAACTGTTAAGATGTCAGTATTATCCCAAGCAACCTACAGAGTCAGTGCAATCACTATCAAAATGCTGATGACTTTTTTAAATTTAAATTCAATATCCCAAGCAATCTAGAGAGTCAATGCAATCACTGTCAAAATCCCGATGATTTTTTTAAAATTTAAATTCAATTAGCCATCATTAGTTTCAGATGTAGAACTCAGTGATTCATCAGTTGCGTATAACACCCAGTGCTCATCACATTACATGCCCTCCTTAATGCCCATCACCCAGTTACCACATCCCCCCACCCAACTCCCCTTCAGCAACCCTCAGTTTGTTTCCGAGTCAAGAGTCTCTCATGGTTTGTCTCCCTTTCCGATTTCTTCCCATCTGTTTTCCCTCCCTTCCCCTATGATCCTCTGCACTATTTCTTATATTCCACATATGAATGAAACCATATGATAATTGTCTTTCTCTGACTGACTTATTTCACATAGCATAATAACCTCCAGTTCCATCCACATCGATGTAAATGGTAGGTATTCATCCTTTCCGATGGCTGCATAATATTCCATTATACCACATCTTCTTTATCCATTCATCCATCAGTGGACATCTGGGCTATTTCCATAGTTTGCCTATTGTGGACATTGCTGCTATAAACATTGGGGTGCAGGTGCCTCTTCAGATCACTACATTTTGTATCTTAGGGTAAACACCTGGTGGTGCAATTGCTGGGTGGTAGAGTAGCTCTATTTTTAACTTTTTGAGGAACTTCCATACTGTTTTCCAGAGTGGCTGCACCAGCTTGCATTCCCACCAGCAGTGAAGAGGGTTCCCCTTTCTCTGCATCCTCACCAACATCCATTGTTTCCTGACTTGTTCATTTTAGCCATTCTAACCGGTGTGAGGTGGTATCTCATTGTAGTTCTGATTTGTATTTCCCTGATGCCAAGTGATGTGGAGCATTTTTTCATGTGTCTGTTGGCCATTTGTATGTCTTCTTTGGAGAAATGTCTGTTCATGTCTGCTGCCCATTTCTTTACTGGATTATTTGTTTTTTGGGTATCGAGTTTGATAAGTTCTTTATAGATCTTGGATACTAACCCTTTATCTGATATGTCATTTGCAAATATTTCTCCCATTCTGTGGGTTGGCTCTTTGTTTTGCTTTTCATAGCAATAGAACAATCAATGCTAAAACTTGTATGGAAATAGAAAAGATCAAATAGCCAAAGCCATTTTGAGAAAGAAGCAGCAGCTGGGGGCATTACACTTCCTGCTTCCAAATTATATTACAAAACTATACTAATCAAAACAATATGGTATTGCCAAAAAAATAAAGATAAATGGAACAGAACAGAGAGCCCAGAAATAAACCTACACATAAATGGTCAATTAATTTACAAAAAAGAAGCCAAGAATATACAATGGGAAAAGAATAGTTTTTATAATAAATGGCACTGGGAAAACTGGATAGCCCTATGCAAAAGAATGAAACTGGACTGCTATCTTACACCCTATACAAAATTCAGATCAAAATAAATCAAACACGGGGGGGGGGGGCAGAGCAAGATGGCGGAGGAGTAAGAGACCTGGATTTTGTCTGGTCTCAGGAATTCAGCTGGATAGGGATCAAACCATTCTGAACACCTACAAACTCAACAGGAGATCGAAGAAAATAATAGCAATAACTCTCTGAACAGAAAAGCGACCACTTTCTGGAAGGTAGGACGTTTGGAGAAGTGAATTCCAGGCGATATTCAGGAGGATAGACAGCCGGGGAGGGGGCCTTTGTCGGCCGCTTCTGGCAAGTGATAGAGCCGCAGAGCACAAAATCGGAACTTTTAGAAGTCTGCTCTGCTGAGGGACGTCACTCCAGGGGCTAAGCGGGGGGGGGGGGGGGGGGAGGGGCAGGACCCTGTGGGACAGTGTGGTCTCAGGACCCTCGGGGTCACAGAAAGACCAGGGGTGCCTGAGTGTGGCAGAGCTCCCAGGTGTGGGAGCGGGGAAGCCAGCTGCAGAGACAGAGCCGAGGAGTGGGATCTCAGCTCAGGGTTGTCATAAACTGTGATCCGCGGCACAGTCCGGCCACTGCTCCTCCAGCAGGGACCCAACAAGTGGCAAATCAGGGAGACTCCACTTCCTCCCCCAGGAGGAGCGGCGGGGGAGTGCACCACAGGGATCTGCTGGGTTTGGAGACCACGCGGGGTCAGGTGCCAGAGATAGAAATGCTCGGTCACATGCCGGGTGAGCATGGAGTGCTGCCGGAGACCAGGGAGACGGGAGTGATTGACTGCTTTTTTCTGGGGGCGCACTGAGGAGTGGGGCCCCGAGTTCTCGGCTCCTCTGGGGCAGAGATTGGGAGGCTGCCATTTTCACTCTCATCCTCCAAAGCTGTACCGAAAGTTTGTAGGGAACAAAAGCTCCCGAGAGCAAACCCAAGCAGATTACGGAGCCCGGACAGCAAGGGCAGGGCAATTCGGCCTCCGGCAAAGACATTTGGGAACCACGGCAACAGGCCCCTCCCCCAGAAGATCAGCAAGAACAGAGAGCCAAGACCAATTTACTGATCAATGAGAACGGCAGAACTCCAGAGCTAGGGAAATACTGCACATAGAATCCATGGATTTTTACCATGATTCTTTAATCTTTCAAAGTTATTTTTTTTAACCGTCTTTTTTTTTTCTTTTTCCCTTTTTCAAACAACATCTTATCAATCCCTTTTTTAAAAAACATTTTTTTCATTTTTAGGTCATATTCTATCCCTTCATAGTAGCTACCCTTATTTGTGGCATATAAGTTGTTCTCTCTTTAAAATTTTGAGGTAGTTTCTTCTAACAGATCAAAATATACCCTAAATCTCTAGTGTATGGCTTTGTTCTAGTCTCCTGCCTGATCACATTCTCTCCATTTTTTTCTTTTCTTTTTTTTTCCGTTCTTCTTTTTTCTCTTTTCAAACAACTTCTTATCTTATCAATTCCTTTTATAAAAATTTTTTATACTTTTCATCTTTACAGTCATATTCCATCCCTTCATCATATCAACCCTTATGTTTGTACATATGTAAGTTTTTCTTTCTTTAAAATTTTGGGAGGCACTTTCTTCTAACAGACCAAAATACACCCAAAATCTAGTGTGTGCAACTGATCTATGCACCAGCCTGATCATATTCGATCATATTCTGTTTTGTTTGTTTTGTTCTGTTTTTATTTTTTTTATCTTTTTCTTTTTTTTTTTTCTTTTTCTTTTTTCTTTCTTTCCCTTTCTTTCCCCCCAGTTTCAGGTCTTTTCTGAATTGTTTAGAGTATATTTACAGGGGACGTTGTTACCCTGTTAGCATTTTGTTCTCTCATTCATCTGTTCTCCTTTGCACAAAGTGACAAGATGGAAAAAATCACCTCAACAAAAAGAACAAGAGGTAATACTGACTGCCAGGGACCTACACAATACGGACGTTAGTATGATGTCAGACCTAGAGTTCAGAATGATGATTTTAAAGATACTAGCTGGGCTTGAAACAAGCATGGAAACTATTAGAGAAAACCTTTCTGGAGAAATAAAAGAACTAAAATCTACCCAAGTTGAAATCAAAAAGCCTATTAATGAGGTGCAATCAAAAATGGGGGGGCTAACTGCTAGGATAAATGAGGCAGAAGAGAGAGAATCAGTGATATAGAAGACCAAACGATGGAAAATAAAGAAGCTGAGAAAAAGAGAGATAAACAACTACTGGATCACGAGGGCAGAATTCGAGAGATAAGTGATACCATAAGATGAAACAATATTAGAAAAATTGGGATCCCAGAAGAAGAAGAAAGAGAAACAGGGGCAGAAGGTATATTGGAGCAAATTATAGCAGAGAACTTCCCTAATTTGGGGAAAGAAACAGGCATCAAAATCCAGGAGGCACAGAGAACCCCCTCAAAATCAATAAAAGTAGGTCAACACTCCGACATCTAATAGTAAAACTTAGGAGTCTCAGAGACAAAGAGAAAATCCTGAAAGCAGCTCAGGAAAAGAGATATGTAACCTACAATGGTAGAAATATTAGATTGGTAACAGACCTATCCACAGAGACCTGGCAGGCCAGAAAGGACTGGCAGGATATATTCAGAGCACTAAATGAGAAAAATATGCAGCCAGGAATATTATATCCAGCTAGGCTGTCATTGAAAATAGAAGGAAAAATAAAAAGCTTCCAGGACAAACAAAAACTAAAGGAATTTGCAAACACGAAACCAGCCCTACAAGAAATATTGAAAGGGGTCCTCTAAGCAAAGAGAGAGCCTAAAAGCAACATAGACCAGAAAGGAACACAGACAATATACAATAACAGTCACCTTACAGGCAATACAATGGCACTAAATTCATATCTTTCAACAGTTACCCTGAATGTAAATGGGCTAAATGCCCCAATCAAAAGACACAGGCTATCAGATTGGACTAAAAAACAAGACCCATTGATATGCTGTCTGCAAGAGACTCATTTTAGACCCAAAGACACCCCCAGATTGAAAGTGAGGGGGTGGAAAACTATTTACCATGCTAATGGACACCAAAAGAAAGCTGGGGTGGCAATCCTTATATCAGACAAATTAGATTTTAAACGAAAGACTGTAATAAGAGATAAGGAAGGACACTATATCCCACTTAAAGGGTCTATCCAACAAGAAGATCTAACAACTGTAAATATCTATGCCCCTAACACGGGAGCAGCCAATTATATAAGGCAATTAAGAACAAAAGCAAAGAAACACATTGACAACAATACAATAATAGTGGGAGACTTTAACACCCTCCTCACTAAAATGGACAGATCATCTAAGCAAAAGACCAACAAGGAAATAAAGACTTTAAATGACACACTGGACCAAATGGACTTCACAGACATATTCAGAACATTCCATCCCAAAGCAACGGAATACACATTCTTCTTGAGTGCCCATGGAACATTATCCAGAATAGGTCACATCCTAGATCACAAATCAGGTCTCATCCAGTACTAAAAGATTGGAATTATTCCCTCCATATTTTCAGACCACAATGTTGAAACTAGAACTCAATCACAAGAGGAAAGTCAGAAAGAACTCAAATACATGGAGGCTAAAGAGCATACTACTAAAGAATGAATGGGTCAAGCAGGAAATTAAAGAAGAATTAAAAAAATTCATGGAAACCAATGAAAATGAAAACACAACTGTTCAAAATCTTTGGGATGCAGCAAAGGTAGTCCTAAGAGGAAAGTATATAGCAATACAAGCCTTTCTCAAGAAACAAGAAAGGTCTCAAGAACACAACCTAAACCTACACCTAAAGAAGCTGGAGAAAGAACAGCAAATAAAGCCTAAACCCAACAGAAGAGAAAAAATAAAGATCAGAGCAGAAAACAATGAAATAGAAACCAAAAGAACAGTAGAACAGATCAATGAAACTAGGAGCTGGTTCTTTGAAAGAATTAACAAGATTGATAAACTCTGGCCAGACTTATCAAAAAGAAAAGAGAAAGGACCCAAATCAACAAAATCATGAATGAAAGCGGAGAGATCACAACCAACACCAAAGAAATACAAAAAGTTATAAGAACATATTATGAGCAACTCTATGCCAGCAAATTAAATAATCTGGAAGAAATGGATACATTCCTAGAGATGTATCAACTAGCAAAACTGAACCAGGAAGAAATAGAAAACCTGAACAGACCTATAACCACTAGGGAAATTGAAGCAGTCATCAAAAATCTCCCAAAACACAAAAGCCCAGGGCCAGATGGCTTCCCAGGGGAATTCTACCAAACATTTCAAGAAGAATTAATAACTATTCTTCTGAAACTGTTCCAAAAAATAGAAACGGAAGGAAAACTTCCAAACTGGTTTTATGAGGCCACCATTACCTTGATCCCCAAACCAGACAAAGACCCCATCAAAAAGGAGAATTACAGACCAATATCCTTGATGAACATGGATGCAAAAATTCTCACCAAAATACTAGCCAATAGGATCCAACAGTACATTAAAAGGATTATTCACCACGACCAAGTGGGATTTATCCCTGGGCTGCAAGGTTGGTTCAACATCTGCAAATCAATCAACGTGATACAATACATTAACAAAAGAAAGAACAAGAATCATATGATCCTCTCAATAGATGCAGAAAAAGCATTTGACAAAGTATAGCATCCTTTCTGCATCAAAACTCTTCAGAGTATAGGCATAGAGGGTACACACCTCAATATCTTAAAAGCCATCTATGAAAAACCTACAGCGAATATCATTCTCAATGGGGAGAAACTGAAAGCTTTCCCCCTAAGGTCAGGAACACAGCAGGGATGTCCACTATCACCACTGCTATTCAACATAGTATTAGAAGTCCTAGCCACAGCAATCAGACAACAAAAAGAAATCAAAGGCATCCAAATCGGCAAAGAAGAAGTCAAACTCTCACTCTTTGCAGATGATATGATACTTTATGTGGAAAACCCAAAAGACTCCACCCCAAAACTGCTAGAACTCATACAGGGATTCAGTCAAGTGGCAGGATATAAAATCAATGCACAGAAATCAGTGGCATTCCTGTACACCAACAGCAAGACAGAAGAAAGAGAAATTAAAGAGTCCATCCCATTTACAATTGCACCCAAAACCATAAGATACCTAGGAATAAATCTAACCAAAGAGGCAAAGGATCTGTACTCTGAAAACTATAAAATACTCATGAAAGAAATTGAGGAAGACACAAAGAAATGGAAAAATGTTCCATGCTCATGGATTGGAAGAACAAATATTGTGAAGACGTCAATGCTACCTAGAGCAATCTACACATTCAATGCAATTCCCATCAAAATTCCATCCACTTTTTTCAAAGAAATGGAACAAATAATCCTAAAATTTGTATGGAACCAGAAAAGACCCCGAAAAGCCAGAGGAATGTTGAAAAAGAAAAGCAAAGCTGGCGGCATCACCATTCCGGACTTCCAGCTCTATGACAAAGCTGTCATATGGTATGGTACTGGCACAAAAACAGACACATAGATCAATGGAACAGGATAGACAGCCCAGAAATGGACCCTCAACTCTATGGTCAACTAATCTTTGACAAAGCAGGAAAGAATGTCCAATGGAGAAAAGACAGTCTCTTCAACAAATGGTGTTGGGAAAATTGGACAGCCACATGCAGAAGAATGAAACCGGACCATTTCCTTACACCACACACAAAAATAGACTCCAAATGGTTGAAAGACCTCAATGTGAGACAGGAGTCCATCAAAATCCTAAAGGAGAACACAGGCAGCAACTTCTTCGACCTCTGCCACAGCAACTTCTTCCTAGAAACATCGCCAAAGGCAAGGGAAGCAAGGGCAAAAATGAACTATTGGGACTTCATCAACTATTGGGACTTCATCAAGAACTATTGGTACTTTTGGTGGCGCCTGGGTGGCTCAGTCGTTAAGCGTCTGCCTTCGGCTCAGGTCATGATCCCAGGGTCCTGGGATCGAGCCCCGCATCGGGCTCCCTGCTCGGCGGGAAGCCTGCTTCTCCCTCTCCCACTCCCCCTGCTTGTGTTCCCTCTCTCGCTGTGTCTCTCTCTGTCAAATAAATAAATAAAATCTTTAAAAAAAAAAAAAAAAAAAAAAAAAAAAAGAACTATTGGTACTTTTGCACAGCAAAAGAAACAGTCAACAAAACCAAAAGAGAACCGATAGAATGGGAGAACATATTTGCAAATGACATATCAGATAAAGGGCTAGTATCCAAAATCTATAAAGAACTTATCAAACTCAACACCCAAAGAACAAAGAATCCAATCAAGAAATGGGCAGAAAACATGAACAGACATTTTTCCAAAGAAGACATCCAAATGGCCAACAGACACATGAAAAAGTGCTCAACATCGCTCAGCATCAGGGAAATCCAAATCAAAACTTCAATGAGATTCCACCTCACACCAGTCAGAATGGCTAAAATTAACCATCAGGAAACGACAGATGTTGGCGGGGATGCGGAGAAAGGGGAACCCTCCTACAATGTTGGTGTGAATGCAAGCTGGTGCAACCACTCTGGAAAACGATATGGAGGTTCCTCAAAAAGTTGAAAATAGAGCTACCATATGATCCAGCAATTGCACTCCTGGGTATTTACCCCAAAGATGCAAATGTAGGGATCCGAAGGGGTACGTGCACCCCGATGTTTATAGCAGCAATGTCCACAATAGCCAAACTGTGGAAAGAGCCAAAATGTCCACCGACAGATGAATGGATAAAGAAGAGGTGGTATATATATACAATGGAATATTATGCAGCCATCAAAAGGAATGAGATCTTGCCATTTGCAACGACATGGATGGAACTGGAGGGTGTTATGCTGAGCGAAATAAGTCAATCAGAGAAAGACATGTATCATATGACTCACTGATATGAGGAATTCTTGATCTCAGGAAACAAACTGAGGGTTGCTGGAGTAGGGGGTGGGGTAGGAGGGATGGGGTGGCTGGGTGATAGACATTGAGTAGGGTATGTGCTATGTGAGTGCTGTGAATTGTGCAAGACTGTTGAATCACAGATCTGTACCTCTGAAACAAATAATGCAATATATGTTAAGAAGAAAAAGAAGAAGAAGAAGAGGAAGATAGCAGGAGGGGAAGAATGAAGTGGGAGAATCGGAGGGGGAGACAAACCATGAGAGACTATGGACTCTGAAAAACAAACTGAGGGTTCTAGAGGGGAGGGGGTGGGAGGATTGGTTAGCCTGGTGATAAGTATTAAAGAGGGCACGTTCTGCATGGAGCACTGGGTGTTATGCACAAACAATGAATCATGGAACACTACATGAAAAACTAATGATGTGATGTATGGTGTTTAACATAACAATAAAAAATTTTAAAAAAAGAATTAAAAATATTTGGATAAAATAAATGGAGGAAGATACCCAAACATTCAATAAAAAGAAATTTCAGGGTAATAGCTATGTAGAAACGCTTGGTTTAAACTAGAAAATGAAATGATAAAGCTGCATGAAAAATATCACCAAAGAATGCAGGAAGATGAATGGAAAAGATTTCATGTAACAGATAGTGAAAAGCTAGGAGATAATCGTGATTATTGGAAAAGACATATCTCTCTTATCTCAATGACAATAAAAACCTAGAAATTAGAAATTCCAGGGAATACAAAAAACTAAACAAATCTAAATAAGAAGCAAACTAGGGGCCCTGGGTGGCACAGTCGGTTAGGCCTCTGACTTGGTTTTGGCTCAGATTGTGATCTCAGGGTTGTGATTTCAATGTCATGAGATTGAGCCCCACCACGGGCTCTGCTCTCCACACTCAGCACAGAGTCTGCTTGGGAATCTCTCTCCTTCCCCCTCTGCCCATCCCCCTGCATGTGCATGTTCTCTTGCTCTTTCTCTCTCTCTAAAATAAATAAATAAATAAATCTTTTTTAAACAAAAAGAAGCAAACTAAACATAGCATGATTTTGGGCCGTTGTGTTCAGTAAAACACAATCAGATTTACTTTTATGATAGAAACATTTTCCTTGGAATGGCAAGGATTAGTGACAATGGGTCCTTAAGAAGGGTATTGTATCTTAGTACACTCCTCAGATATGAAAAAAAAAATTATGTAGTAGTGATACTGAAAATGTCATTTATTGGTTTTCAGATTTTAGAATTAACCTGTAGATACAGAATATTTGATTATGGTTTCAAAACAGAACATAAATGGTATCAACCTTGACAATGTAAAAAGTCCAAGGGACTCAAGAATATTGTTAAATATTAAACAGTATTGAAATGGACTTCAGAAATATATAATTTAAAATATTTTGTAATATTTGTTGTAGACTGAAAAAATTATTCATGGGGCTATATACACCACTGTGTGTGTATAATTATATACACAATTCATGGTATATATTATTTAAGGTTTCAAAGCAAATGAACTAAAAGAACTACTATCAAAAATTGAAGGGCAAAGAGGTAGTTGGGTCAGCAGTGTGAAATATACTAGAAGGAAATCAATAAATAATACTGAAACTGAAAATTTTTAATAGTATAATCATATATTTGATTTACATTTACATATATTTATGTTGTTAATATTTTTATTTGAATTTTATAAGTAAGCAGGTTTTTTCATTTTTTAATCAAAGTATAATTAACATACAGTATTATATTCATTTCAGGAGTACTACATAATGATTAACAATTTTATAGATTACTCAATGCTCACTGTGATAGTTGAATTAACCAACAGAAGGACTGACTTAAAAGTGATCACCTCCAGAATACAGGATGGGGTGTGAGATGTAATGGGGATATGGCCCTGTTGCTTTTGACTATAAGCCATTCTGGACTTTTTAATATTTTTAAAATTTGCTTGCAATACAAAATTACAATTACATATTACTTTTAATATATTACAGTTTTTATAATATGTTAATACATTATTAATTTATTTATCTGGAAACTGATTTATTCATTTATTCTAGGCACTATTCTAGGTGCTGAAAATACAATGAGTAACTAAAAACAATATCTACCTTATGGGTCATGCATTCTATGAAGGAAATATCAAATAAGTAAAACGAGGAAAATATACATTAGAGTAATAAATGCTAATGAGGATAACTAATCAGGGAAGGAGAATACTGGGAGATTCCAATTTTGGATGATGGGTTACAACTTTAGAGAATGTAAGCAAACCCCTGAAGGAGATAAAAAGAGGAGATGAGAAGGCATATGACACAGGAAAATCATCAAATACTAGGAAGCTATGTGCACATAATTCCATCTTCTTAAGAAATACTTACTGACTTAGCATAAGTCAAGCAGAGAAAATCAATTATCATATGGTTTCACTTATTTGTGGAACATAAGGAATAGCATGGAGGACATAAGGAGAAGGAAGGGAAAAATGAAGGGGGGAAATCGGAGGGGGAGATGAACCATGAGAGACTATGGACTCTGAGAAACAAACTGAGGGTTCTAGAGGGGAGGGGGGTGGGGGGATGGGTTGGCCTGGTGATGAGTATTAAAGAGGGCACATATTGAATGGAACACTGGGTGTTATACGCAAACAATGAACCATGGAACACTACACCAAAAACTAATGATGTAATGTATGGTGATTAACATAACACAATAAAATAAAATTTAAAAAAAGAATTTTATTTATATTTTAAAAAACTAATGATGTATTGTATGGTGACTAACATAACATAATAAAATAAAATTTAAAATAAATAAATAAATAAAAATCCTGTTGGCAGCAAAAAAAAAAAAAAAAAAGAAAGAAAGAAAGAAAGAAATACTTACTGATATTTTATCCTAAACATTTAATAAATGATATTTCTGCTTTTTATAGATTCAGGCTATAAATTATACTAAATATGTTGCTACTTATGATCATAAAGATGGTCTTTACTAGCATTATCAGTATCATCCTGAAATGTTTTTTATCTCATTTTTGTTTTAAAATTTGTTTTCAAATTTAATTTAAAAACTTTAAAGTTTATTTTAGGGGAGCACCTGGGTGGCTCAGTTGGTTGAGTGCCTGACTTCTGATCTCAGAGTCATGAGTTCAAGCCCCACGTGAAAAATAAAAAATAAAAATAAATATAAATAAAGTTTGTTTTAAAATCTTATACAAGCATCTTTCATCTCAACAACCAAGATCTGTACTCACTATAAATTTCTTCACACAAAACACTAAAAAAAATACTGGCCTATATTGACTATTTATAGATTGCCATGATATGACTACTTTCTTTTTTTTTTAATTTTTTATTGTTATGTTAATCCCCATACATTACATCATTAGTTTTAGATGTAGTGTTCCATGATTCATTGTTTGTGCATAACACCCAGTGCTCCATGCAGAACATGCCCTCCTTAATACCCATCACCAGGCTAACCCATCCTCCCACCACCCTCCCCTCTAGAACCCTCAGTTTGCTTTTCAGAGTCCATCGTCTCTCATGGTTTGTCTCCCCCTCCAATTTCCCCCCCTTCATTCTTCCCCTCCTGCTATCTTCTTCTTTTTTTTTTTCTTAACATATATTGTATTATTTGTTTCAGAGGTACAGATCTGTGATTCAACAGTCTTGCACAATTCACAGCGCTTACCAGAGCACATACCCTCCCCAGTGTCTATCACTCAGTCACCCCATCCCTCCCACCCCACCCCCCACTCCAGCAACCCTCAGTTTGTTTCCTGAGATTAAGAATTCCTCATATCAGTGAGCTCATATGATACATGTCTTTCTCTGTGTGACTTATTTCGCTCAGCATAATACCCTCCAGTTCCATCCACGTCGTTGCAAATGGCAAGATCTCATTCCTTTTGATGGCTGCATAATATTCCATTGTATATATATATCACATCTTCTTTATCCATTCATCTGGATATGAC
This sequence comes from Halichoerus grypus, assembly GCF_964656455.1. Taxonomy (NCBI): domain Eukaryota; kingdom Metazoa; phylum Chordata; class Mammalia; order Carnivora; family Phocidae; genus Halichoerus; species Halichoerus grypus. The sequence goes on along the minus strand of NC_135721.1, from coordinate 81,030,802 downwards.
TACTTTCTTAATACCTAAATCAAAATCAGGAGGCTTACTATTGAATGCTGATTGAGCTCATGAAAAAAGCCAAGAGTAGAGAGACATCTAAGTACATTTTCATTTCTTCATGTATGTCCTTCTTTCAAGTGCACACAACTGGTGCTCTGCCAAAACCAGAATCTCAATGCATCATTTCCCAGTCTACCTCACTGCTCAAAAAATAATCACTAACTACAAAAAACTTTTGTTCTCATGTAGTAACAATTCTCAGTAATGAATAAAAGTAGAAAGTCCTTAAAGCCTTTCTCCTTAACATATTTACTATGCTAAGAACTACAGCTCTGACATCGCTAAGATTTCTCTCTGTTTTTTCTTCTTCACCCCCAACCATTACCCTCTACTTCCAGATAATGTGTGTAGCCCAAGGGGCAATTTGGTGTCCTATTCCCCAGGATGAACAAACCACTTCCTGCTCCAGAAACCTGGGATGAGTTTTATGAAAGTTTTCCAGCTAAGAAAGGTGAGAGAAGTTAGCTATGCTTTCCACCGTTATCAACAATCTTATTTATGCCAGCAAATGCTCTAGGAAATGTTAGAAATCATCCCTGGACACTGTAACATGATATTATTGTTGTGAACTACCTCCTATCTTCACACATCCTTTCAGTGAACTGTTGGGATTACAGAGACAGTCAAGACACACTGCTTCATTGTTCCTCTGTGTCTTGCAGTGTACAGAAGTTCTTGGCATGACCATGTGAAAGGATGGTAGAAAGCAAAAAATCAACACTGCATTCTCTTCTGTGAGGACATGAAGGAGGTGAGGGGCAGTGTGGCATAGTACAGTTTCCCATATCACCTAGGCATACTTTGCAAATAATAACATGTTCATTCTTTCAACAAAGTTATTGAATGCTTGATATGTGCCAGGTTCTATTTTGTACTGACTGACTCACCACCACCAGGAACTCACCCACTAAAAGAAACAGAAGAAAATAGTGGCAATTAGTAAATACTGTGTATTCTCAACATGCACATGGAACATCATAAGTTCATGAATCAAGGGAGCTCTCATGAAAATTCATGGAAGCCTCCCTGGTCTCTGAACTGAAAGACTTACTAATATACATTTAGGTACACCTCTAATTAACACATTACCTTGATTTCAACATCCCAAGGCTAGTTTTGCTATAATTGGTTGGTATTTTGTTAATATTGATCAGTTTATCTTTATACATAAGAGGAAAAAAATGCATTAAAAGTGACAACTTTAAAGATTCTAACTCAGGACACAAATAATATCAGCAGTAACATAGTCTAAGAAATGTGAAAATATTTAATACCAGTTTATCTCATGCAGGTCAGTGTTTTGAACCTATCATCACTCCAGTTCTATTTTTTTCTATTTATGGAATGCTAATTTGATATACTTCAAAACCTGTTTTTAGTTTTACTAAAGTTCCAATTCTCTTTTAACTTTCTTCTCAGGATCCAAAGTGTGTAGTTGAAAAGGTGCTGGAATTCATGAGAACAAATCAGATGATGTTCTACATAAAAGTGTCCATCACACCTTGATATAATGAAGAAGAATCCAATGACAGACTATCCATTAGTTCCACCAAATTCATGAGCCACTCCATTTCCCCACTTGCGAAAATGTTTTTACATTTTTCTTATATATTCTAGATTACCTGGAATTTTACTTTTTTCTTCTATAATGATTAAACAAGGCATCTGACCTTTAAAAAAATTCAAATGGGAAAGCCATTTTAAACAACTCCTGATTCTTCCCAATTTGGTTATATTTCACAGCAGTGGAAGAAGAATCACTTCACTGTGGCCCAGATGATAAAAAGAAAATGGCTGATAACCACTCTAACATTTTGCTTACAAATCAATTAAGAAAACAAAAATGACTATATTCCCCAGTCTGAAAGTCCCTGGAATTTCACCCCACTCATATTTTGTGTTTGATTTCCCACACTCCACTAAGAATAGAAGTAAGGTTGCCAGTGATGGAGTGTCATTCATGCCATTCCTAAAGAAAGAAACCATGAGAATTTATTATTTCTGGACACTATTGCAGAAAATCATAGGAGAACTTTCATGATAATGGAAATGTTTTACAACGTGTATTGTCAAGTGTAGTAGCCACTAGCCTCATGTAGCTATTGAATATTTGAAATGTAGCTAGTGTAACTGATGAACTGAATTTTTTAAGTTTTAATTAATTTAAATGATCACATCTGACTAGTGGCTACCATATTAGACAGTCCAGAGTTAAAGTACCTATAATCAAATTTGTTACATAAAGATGTAAAGAATACTACAATAGGTTTGGATATTTTTAATATTCCAGCCCATTTATAGATTTCTTAGAAGGCTGGGTTTTCACTGATCTAATCTCCAAATCACCACCTTCAAAGCAAAAAAGAAAAAAGTGTCACCTGAATTTCCTGTCTCTGTTTATAGTTCTACAATTCTCCCAATTATCCACATTGGGAATCAACTTTGGACTCGCCCTTCTTCCAAGCTCCCCAGTCATAGCCAGTCAGCCAGCAAATTCAGCAACTTCTCTTACATCCATTTTTTTCCTATCTTCTTACAGCCCCCATCCTGGTTTAGAACCTAATAATCTCTTACTTCCTAATGTAACTCTACTGTAGCTTATTGTTGCTTCCAAGACAAAGAGGGTCTCCATAGAACTGAGTTCAAGGAGAGCTATAACAATATGATCCCAATTTTCTTTCTAGTCTTGGATCTTCTTAACCCATGTAGTTCAATCAAAATACTCTACTCGTGAATCCTATCTGAAATACTTCCTTTATGCACATTCTCACTTTAACTTAGCCAATACCCCCCTCAAATTCTTTACATTTTTAAATAATTTTTATGATTTCTGGGGCACCTGGGTGGCTCAGTCATTAGGTGTCTACCTTTGGCTCGGGTCATGATCCCAGGGTTCTGGGATCAACTCCCACATCAGGCTCCCTGCTCACCAGGAGGCCTGCTTCTCCCTCTCCCACTCCCCCTGCTTGTGTTCCTTCTCTTGTGTCTCTCTCTCTGTCAAGTAAATAAATAAAATCTTTAAAAAACAATAATAATAATTTTTATGATTTCTATATTTACAAACCCAAAAGTATATATCTTTTTTTAAGTCTTATATGTGGACTTCAATCTAGACTACTTTTGCATCAGGTTTTCAAGATACATGCATTGTAGCAGACATTAAAAACAAACAGAAAGCCATAGACACTTTATCCACATTGTCACATATCTTACAGAAACCCTGCCCTGCTCCCTAGGGGCACTGTTTTGATTATTAATAAACAAAAGGTAATTCTTTCTAAGCTATTTTTGGAAGTCAATAATATTAGCTGTTGCCCTTAGGTGTCATTAGAAAACCCTTTGATACAGCATTCTCTAGTTATAAACAAATCTTCTCCACTGTTCATTTAATTCTTCCAGAAGAAGCAACTGATGAATATACCTGAGAATTATTTTATGAAGGCAGTTGTCAGTAAAATACAAGCAGTACCAACCTTAAATCTTGTTAAACTCAAGCTAGGACAGAATGAACAGAGCATGAACTGGATCATATACAAAATTGTGGCCTCTACCTCACTGTCACCACCCCACTGAGGAAGCAGGGTAAGGGCGTGAGGGCACCTAATATTCAACAACACATGGGTAGGTCTAGTTCCAGCTAATCAACACAAGTCTGATTGGCAGTGTCAGGGCTATTTCCAGTTTTAGTTTTACCTACAGATAGCAAGAATGTGTGTCTTTGTGAATAAAAATCAACTCTGTCAGAAACCATGCACTATGTCCACAATAGCCAAACTATGGGAAGAGCCAAGATGTCCATCAACAGATGAATGGATAAAGAAGATGTGATATATATGTATATATATGCACACACACACACACACACACACACACACACACACTAGAATATCATGCAGCCATCAAAAAAACGAAATCTTGCCATTTGCAATGACGTGGATGGAACCAGAGGATATTATGCTAAGCTAAATAAGTCAATCAGAGAAAGACATGTATCATATGATCTCACTGATATGAGGAATTCTTAATCTCAGGAAACAAACTGAGGGTTGCTGGAGTGGTGGGGGGTGGGAGGGATGGGGTGGCTGGGTGATAGACATTGGGTAGGGTATGTGCTATGGTGAGCGCTGTGAATTGTTTAAGACTGTTGAATCACAGACCTGTACCTATGAAACAAATAATACATTATATGTTAAAAAAAGAGAGAGAAAGAGAAGATAGTAGGAAGGGAAAAATGAAGGGGGGGGTCAGAGGGGGAGACGAACCATGGGAGACTATGGGCTTTGAGAAACAAACTGAGGGTTCTAGAGGGGAGGGGGTGGGGGTATGTTAGCCTGGTGATGGGTATTAAAGAGGGCATGTATTGAATGGAGCACTGGGTGTTATATACAAACAATGAATCATGGAACACTACATCAAAAACTAATGATGTATGATGATTAACATAACATAATAAAATAAAATTTAAAAAAAGAAAAAAAAAGACTTTTAAGGACAAAAAAAAAGAAACCATGCACTGACTTAGGAGTCTAAAACCTTGAAAAAGAGGGAAGATCTGCAAAGAGATTAAATGGAAGGGATGACTATTGACTATATAAAGAATCCTTCAAGCCCCATGATACCAGAGATCAGATTGGAACTCCCAAGCAAAGACTGATGATCTGCCTATCCTAATACAGGTATTGAGGTAAAGGAATGAGGGAACTGGGAGCAAGGAGGGATGGAGACAGTTGCACCAGTAATATAAAATGAAAATGTATCAACTAGGTTTGGGAAATGAATGTTTTTTGGAGAGAAGGATATGAGTAAGTAAATATAACTGAAAACTGAGAGGACCAGAAGACCTCTCAGAGGACCAGTAAAATTTTAGGGGGTTAGTTAATTCTTACCTTGCACATATGTTTAACTCCCTCAGAAGAGAGCCAGTAAGAAAAAAAGATAAAATGTTGACTTGTTTGTGTGTCCATTTCATATTCTAATAAGCAATATGTTAAAGTTGTGGGAGAAGAGGCTTAACAAACAAATTTTATCTGATGTTCAGGATAGTACAGTTGACCCTTAACAACATGGGTTTAACCTGATGGGGCCACTTACACACAGATTTTTTACAAATGTAAAAATGTATTTTTTCTTCCTTAGGATCTTCTTTTTTTTTTTTTTTTTTTAAATTTTTTTATTGTTATGTTAATCCCCATACATTACATCATTAGTTTTAGATTTAGTGTTCCATGATTCATTGTTTGTGCATAACACCCAGTGCTCCATGCAGAACGTGCCCTCCTCAATACCCATCACCAGGCTAACCCATCCTCCCAACCCCCTCCCCTCTAGAACCCTCAGTTTGTTTTTCAGAGTTTCCTTAGGATCTTCTTAATAACATTTTCTTTTCTTTAGCTTACTTTATTGTAAGAATACAGCATATAATATGTATAACACACAAAATATGTGTTAATCAACTGTTTATCTTATCCATAAAGTTTCCAGTCAACAGTAGGCTATTAACTTTTGGGGCACCTGGGTGGCTCAGTCGTTAAGCATCTGCCTTCGACTCAGGTCATGATCCCGGGGTCCTGGGATCGAGCTCCGCATCGGGCTCCCTGCTTATCAGGAAGCCTGCTTCTCCCTCTCCCACTCCCCCTGTTTGTGTTCCCTCTCTCCCTGTCTCTCTCTGTCAAATAAATAAATAAAATCTTTTTAAAAAAATATTTAACTTTTCAGGGAATCCAGTTATACATGGATTTTTAGTAGCCAGGGGGTTGACACACCTAACCCCTGTATTGTTCAAGGGTCAACTATATTTGTTTCTCTGCCTCACCATTTTTTTCATGTTGGCAAGAGCAGGAATCACCTATGTGATTCTTAACACTTCAGTCATACTTTTTCTTTTTCTTTTTTTTCTTCCAGACTATTTATTTGTTTTCTTTTTCACTTATATTTTAATCTCCTGGGTTTTACCAAACATACCAAACTGGGTCTCACTCTATACAGGGAACAAGAACTGGTCCAGGACCTTGGTTTATCCTCTTATTCATTCCCTTGGCCTGAAGTACCCTGGGCTGTGGTGGAGTTTTCTCCAGATGCCTCCCACAGGCAGCCTCCTGCTACTTCTAAGTAGATGTGGGTCTCCTTGCAAATTGATTCCCAACTCAGAGTTCCCCACCCTTTCTTTTTTTTTATGTTCAGTCAGCCACTATATAGTACATCATTAGTTTCTGATGTAGTGTTCAATGATTCATTAGCTGCATATTACACCCAGTGCTCATCACAACGCGTGCCTTCCTCAATATCCATCACCCAGCTACCCCATCCTCCCACCCCCCTCCCCTCTGAAACCCTCAGTTTTTTTCCCAGAGTCCATAGTCTCTCATAGTTTGTCTCCCTCTCTGATTTCTCCCCCTTCAGTTTTCCCTCCCTTCCCCTATGGTCCTCCATGCTATTGCTTATGTTCCACATACGAGTGAAACCATATGATAATTGTCTTTCTCTGATTGACTTATTTCATTTAGCATAATCCCCTTATGAAAACCCACAGCAAATATCATTATCAGTGGGGAAAAGCCGAGAGCTTTCCCCTTAAGGTCAGGAACACGACAGGGATGCCAACTCTCACCACTGCAGTTCAACATAGTATTAGAAGTCCTAGCCTCAGCAATCAGACAACAAAAAGAAATAAAATGCATCCAAATTGGCAAAGAAGAAGTCAAACTCTTGCTCTTCACAGATGACATGACACTTCATGTGGAAAACCCAAAAGACTCCACCCCCAAATTACTAGAACTTACACAGCAACTCAGCAATGTGGCAGGATACAAAATCAATGCACAGAAATCAGTTGCTTTCCTATACACTAACAATGTAACTGTAGAAAGAGAAATTAAGGAATGGATTCCATTTACAATAGCACCAAAACCCATAAAATACCTAGGAATAAACCTAACCAAAGAGGTAAATGATCTATACTCTAGAAACTACAGAACACTTATGAAAGAAATTGAGGAAGACACAAAAAGACGGAAAAACATTCCAGCTCATGAATTGGAAGAATAAACATTGTTAAAATGTCCATCCTGCCCAGAGCAATCTACACTTTCAATGCCATCCCTACTAAAATGCCATTGGCATTTTTCAAGGAGCTAGAACAAACAATCCTAAAATTTGTATGGAACCAGAAAAGACCCCGAATCACCAAGGGAATGTTGAAAAAGAAAAATAAAGCTGAGGCATCATGGTGCCAGACTTCAAGCTATATTACAAAGCTGTGATCACCAAGCCAGCATGGTATTGGCACAAAAACAGACACATAGACCAATGGAATAGAATAGAATTCAATTCCAGAAATGGAACCTCAACTCTATGGTCAAATAATGTTTGACAAATCAGGAAAAAATATCCAATGGAAAAAGGACAGTCTCTTCAATAAATGGTGCTGGGAAAATTGGACAGCTGCATACAGAAGAATGAAATTGGACCATTCTCTTACACCATACACAAAGATAAACTCAAAATGGATGAAAGACCTCAATGTGAGATAGGAATCCATCAAAATCCTAGAGGAGAACACAGGCAGCAACCTTTTCGACATCAGCCACAGCAACTTCTTTCAAGACACGTCTCCAAAGGCGAGGGAAACAAAAGCAAACATGAACTTTTGGGAGGTCATCAAGATAAAAAGCTTCTGCCAGCAAAAGAAATAGTCAACAAAACAAAGGCAACCCATGGAATGGGAGAAGATATTTGCAAATGACATTACAGATAAAGGGCTCGTATCCAAGATCTATAAAGAACTTCTCAAACTCAACACTCAAAAAACAAATAACCTAGTCAAAAAATGGGCAGAAGACATGAACAGACACTTCTCCAAAGAAGACATACAGATGGCTAACAGACACATGAAAAAATGCTCAACATCACCAGCCATCAGGGAAATACAAATGAAAACCACAATGAGATACCACCTTATACCAGTTAGAATGGCAAAAATTAACAAGACAGGAAACAACAAATGTTGGCGAGGATGTGGAGAAAGGAGAACCCTCTTACACTGTTGGTGGGAATGCAAGCTGGTACAGCCACTCTGGAAAACAGTATGGAGGTTCCTCAAGATGTTAAAAATAGAGCTACCTTATGACCCAGCAATTGCACTACTGGGTATTTAGCCCAAAAATACAGATGTAGTGAAAAGAAGGGGCACATGCACCCCAATATTCATAGCAGCAATGTCCACAATAGCCAAACTGTGGAAGGAGCCAAGATGCCCTTCAACAGGTGAATAGATAAAGATGTAGTCCATATATAAATGGAATATTATTCAGCCATCAGAAAGGATGAATACCCACCATTTGCATACACATGGATAGAACCGGAGGGGATTATGCTAAATGAAATAAGTCAAGCAGTCATACTTTTTCCTATCCTGCCCTCAGTGAGAAAGAGGATACATATTACATGGAAATGGCATCTTGTTCTCAGCAAGTATATTTACCGTCTCCCTTCTTCTTGAGTTTACTTAATTTTTCAAATTTGTTAATGAAAGCTTCAATAGAGTCAAAGACTGTATCTGCCTGGCCTATGGGGCAAAGAAGCAGAAAGACTAGTTTGGAAAATCTATATGTGGATGTGTGGGTGTCTATGTAACTCTATATGTATTCATGTTAACTATAGCCTTCAAACCAACCCCACCCCACCCCCAAAACATTAAAGTTTGTTCCTTGCAGATCCAGTTCCTTCTCCTTAGACATAGTCATATAATCACCCCTTCCTCAGATGCATAAAATCTAGAGACTTATTAGGTTCTAACCCTCTTATTTTTAGTGAATCACTTCAAAATATCCATAAAGTTGAAGGATCAAACGTGAATATAACTATAGGAGAGCTTCTCAATCTTGGCACTATTGACATTTGGGGCTGGATAAATCTTTGTCATGGGGAATGACTCATACTTTGTACAATATTTAGCAGCATCTCTGGCCTCTACCCACTGGATCTTAGTAGCACACCATTCCAATTCTTACAACCCAAAATACATCCAGACATTGTCAAATGTCCCCTGAGAAGCAAAATTCTCCCAGTTGAGAACCACTGATTGCTTAAATGATTATTAGAATTACTCTTTTATTTTATCCAAGTTAATTATCTTTCTGCTTAATAATCTTAATATAGATAGATTTTTCTGAAGTGTGTTGTGTGTGTGTGTGTGTGTGTGCATGCACATGTGTACACAATCCTGGCTTACTGCCTTCATTCTAGTTGTCCAAAGAATTAGGAAAATATACTTCTGAAGTTTACACCTACACTCTTTCTACATCCAACTGCCCTTCCCTTTTGAATCTCAAAACCACTTTGGTAAAATAAAAAAGTTGTATATTAACTGTTTCTTTCCTTAAAAATATTCTCCATGGGGAGGGTGGTGTGCATGCTTAGCTCAGTCTGTAGAGGATGTGACTGCTGATCTTGAAGTCCTAAATTCAAGCCCCATATTAGGCCTAAGGCTTACTTGGAAAAAAAAATTCTCCATGGAATTAGGGAAAATATCATTTATGTGGGAACCGGAAAAGGGAAAAGCAAAATTAATATTTCAAGATATTGCCTCATTTCAATTGTTTATTTTTTTCCTTCTGCCAAATAAAAACATCAGAATTTCTTATGGTACTGGCAGGTATAGAAACAACTGGACTTTTAAAAGAAATGTGTAAAGCTGGCTTGAGATGACAGATTAAACAAATATTTTATCTCCCATTTCTCCTAAATAATTTCAAAGATAGTAAAAATATCCAAGGACAACAAGTCTAAAACATTAGATAGAAGGGTTGGTTGGTCACCAGAGCACCAAAGAATCTGACAAAACACATAGGATCCTAGATAATGGAGCAAATCCCACAGCATAAAATAAAATAAGTAAGATGAATGAATCAAACTGACAGAAGAAACAAGATAATTAAAGAATTAGTATCCTCATAAAGATTTGAGAAGATAGAACATCAATAAAATAAGAAAAGCCTGCTTTGAAATGGAACAGTCAGAAAACAAGAAAGTTAAATTAATAAAACTAGGATAGGCAACATTTGAAAAATGAGATAAAAGGACTTGAAGACAAAATCCAGGAAACCTTCCAAGAAGAAGTCCTAGAGATAAAAAGTATGAAAGAAAGATACAGAGGATAAATTAAGGATGCCCAAAGTCCATGCAATAATAGTTCCAAAAATGGATCCAAAACATACAAGCAGGAAAACAAACAAAAATGGAAGAAAAATTGGAAGACCTGGAAAAGACATCAATATTCAGACTGGAAGGATTTATAATTATAAAGTGGGAAAAATAAGAAAAAAATCAATATCTACATATGTTCTACTACATATAATCACTTCTCAGGGGACATTTGACAAAAGGCTGTGGAACCTGGGGGGGAGGGGCAGAGAGAGAGAGGATGGGGAAACCAGGACAAGGAATGGTCAAGGGCATTGTGGAAGCACGTGGTCTGGAACTGGAGGCTTCATCCACCAATGTGGCCATGAGTACCCCAAAATGATACCCAGCAGGCAAGACAGCCCTTCCTGCCTTCCCTTATTCTATGACTTCAGGCCTCCAAGCAAGAGGAGTCAAAAGAACATGACTGAGAAAAGAAGTCAGAGATATTTGTAAACCTAATTAAAAAGAAAAAGAAAGAAACAGAAAGCGTCTTTGGAAACCCAGGAAGTCTCTGGAGTCTTGGGACATTAGGTTCTGCAGAGACTTCCCTTCAACAGGAACTGAATTTTCAGAGAAAACACCAAGACTTTACTTGAGGGTAGTGGGTTCACTTATCCAAAGAACATACAGACCTGCAATGTTCACACTGGCCAGCAGTGTCCCTACTCCAGAGGGAGGTTCATGGCAGTTTAAATAGAAATTTCCCTTTTCTACCTACCAGAAACCCCCCACAAACTGAAGGTGCCAGGAGGGCAAGAAGTGAGGGCCCAGTCCCAGGAGTAACCCAGGGAAGGAGTTCAAAGGTCCACACCTAATCCTACAATGTGCAGTAAGCCACCTCAAGTTTGGACATCTACTCCTTGGAAAAATAGTCCTCAACACTCCAGAAAGTCCAGATCCTACTCATATCTTCAGCCACAGAAACACACCCAGGTATGGGCTCTTGAGAGGGACTATTCTAAGAGTGTATGTGTAGGTTAGATAAGATCAGAGGTCCCCCTCCAAACAGTGCTTCAGCCTCCAAAATGAAATCTCTGGGTCCCTTTCCAGAAAATAAATTCAGCTTGTATGTTCTTTTATTCAAATAGAAATATGGAAAAGATGAGCTCAGTGCAATTTTTTCCCTCAATTTTCCTTGAAACCAAGATTTGACTCCAGAAGGCAACTCTGGCATCACGTCCTTGATGAATCTTCCCCTCATTCTGTATATACAGAACCCAATATAGGCCTGGCTCAGTATAGGCAATCATTAAATGTCTCTTCAATGAATGAGTTGCCTGTGGGCTCCTAGAGCTGGGTGAGATGCCAAGCTTCATATTCCTTTGTAGCTGTAGCATATCTCAGAGTAATTCTCTGTTTTGGTGTTTGACTTGGCTGTGTCTCCTTTCTAATGGGTTGAAAGACATCCCCTGTGTGTCCTCCTCTGCTGGAACATGCTTTACTATATGGCTTTCTGCCTGCAGGCCCAAGGCAAGGAGTCTGGTTCATGTGCTAATTACAGCAGCAGAGAAGCCAAAGAGACCTGAGAGAAGGAAAACTCATAAGGTCAGCTGTACAATCACTCAACCATCATCTCTCTGATTGAGGACAATTTCCCAAACGTGTTTCATAGAGCTATAGTCCAAATAGAGCATGGCAGTACCAGTAAGATGAGGATGCAGGGGTCAGAGTTTGGAGCAGCTAATGCAGCTACAATCTGAGAGTTAGAGCTTTGGAGAGAAGAGAACTGTGCAGATATGGAGGTGTTCCTTGTAAATCTATAGCTGACAGCTAGGTTATACATGTATAGGGAGAGACTATCGAGGCTTGCTAGATAGTAGCTGCTATAGGATTAAGAGGAAAAGTGTTAAGGGGAATTGATGTTATGGCCCTGCCAAAGGGAAAAAAATCTCACTAGCACATGTTAATACCACATTAACTCTCCTGGCACTCAGCTGAGAAAACCAGGAATTCATGAGCTAAAATAACTGAAATTCACTAGGGTTCAACAGCAAATTTGGGCAAGCAGAAATAAAATCAGCAAGCTTGAAGAGAGGACCACTGATATTATCTATTCTAGAGAACAGGGGGGAAAAAAAGAAACAAACAAATAGCATCTAAGACTCCTGTGAGACACCATCAAGCAGAGCAACATATGCATTGTGGGAATCCCAGAAAGAGAAGAGAGGGAGAGAAAAAAAGCAGAAAGAATATTTGAAGACATAATAGCTAAAAACTTCTCCAATTTGATGAAAAACATGAATCTACAAATCCAAAAATCCAAAAGCTCCAAAAAACTCCCAATAGGATAAACTCAAAAAGACCCACACTGAGTCACACTAGAATCAAACTGTCGAAAAACAAAGACAGAATCTTGAAAGTAGCAAGAGACAAGCAACTCATCACATACAAGAGATCCTCAATAAAATTAACAGCCAATTTCTCATCAGAGATCAATGAAGCCAGAGACAAAGGGAAGACATATTTAAACTGCTGAAATTTAAAATTTTCAATCAATAATTCTAAATCCAACAAAATTATCCTTCAAAAATAAGAGAGAAGCCAAGACATTCCTAGATAAATGAAAGCTGAGAGAGTTCAGTACTATTAGACCTGCCCTACAAGAATGTTAAGGGGAGTCCTTCAGATTGAAATGACAGGACACTAGACAGTAACAAGGAACCATAAGAAGAAATAAAGATGTCTGATTAGATAAATACATGGACAAATATAAAAGCTATTATTATATTTTTCATTTGTAAGTCCACTTGTTATTTCCTACAGGATTTAAAAGACAAATACATTAAAAAATAATTATAAATTTATGGTACTGGGCACAAAATGTATAAAGATGGTATTTGTGACAACAGCAACATAAAGGAGGGAGGAAAGCTATATAAGAGGAGAGCTTTAAAATAGATTGTTACAAATTCAGGATGTTAAATATAATCCCCATGGTAATCACAAAGAAAATATCTATAGAATATATACAAAAGTAAATGAGAGTACAGTCAAAGCAGTTCACTACAAAAAATCAGTTAAACACAAAAGAAGGCAGTAATGGAAGAATGAGGAACAAAAAAAGTATAAGACATACAGAAAACAAATAGCAAAATCACGGAAGTCTTTCCTTATCAGCAATTATTTTAAATGTAAATGGATCAAATTTTCCAAGTGAAAAGGCAGAGATTGGTAGAATGACTTCTTTAAAGTTTTATCCAGATACATGCTGTATACACAAGAGATTCACTTTGGATCCAAAGATATAAATACGTTGAAAGTGAAAAGACTGAAAAAGATACTCCTTGCAAATTGTAACCAAAAGAGAGCTGGGATGGCTATGGTGATATCATCCAAAATACATCAAGTTAAAAATTGCTGAAAGAAACTCTGTAGAAAGGTATTATATATTGAGAAAAGGGCCAATTCATCAAGAAAATATAACAGTTGTAAACATATAAAACAAACAACAGAGCCTCAAAACATATAAGGCAAACAACAGGATGGAAAGGAGAACTAGACAGTTCTAAAATAATAGAGACTTCAATTCACCACTTTCAGTAATGGATAGAGGGACAACTGGCTGGCTCAGATGCAAGAGTGTGCAACCCTTGATCTTGGAGTCATGAGTTCAAGCCCCACATTGGGCATAGAGATTACTTAAAAATAGATATTTGATAGATGATAGATAGATAGATAGATAGATAGATGATAGATAGATTATAGACAATAGATAGATGATAGATAGATAATAGACAGATGATGATAGATGATAGATAGATAGATAAAAATAATGGGTAGACAGTCAGACAGAAGTCCAATAAGGACTTTAAAAACACTATAAACCAACCAGGTGTAAAAGACATATATAGAATGCTCTATCCAACAGCAGCACACACAATCTTCTCAAATCTAAATGGAGCATTCTCCAGGACAGACCAAATATTAGGCCACAAAACAAGTCTCAATCAATTTTTTAAACTGAATATATACAAAGTATATTTTCAAACCACAATGGAATTAAGCTAGAAATAAATAATTCAGAAGAGAAATTGAAAAATTCACAAGTATGTGGAAATTTTGAAATATACAACACCAATGGGTCAAACAAGAAAGTACAAGAGAAAGTTGAAGACAAAGATGAATGAAAATGGAGGAGGAGCAAGATGGCGGAGGAGTAGGAGACCTAAATTTCGTCTGGTCCCAGGATTCAGCTAGATAGGGACCAAATCATTCTGAACACCTATGAATTCAACAGGAGATCGAAGAAAAGAATAGCAGCAACTCTCTGAACAGAAAAGCGACAACTTTCTGGAAGGTAGAACATGCGGAGAAGTGAATCCAAGGTGATATTCAGGAAGATAGATGGCGGGGGAGGGGGCCTCCGTCGGCCGCTTCTGGCAAGTGATAGAGCAGCAGAGCACAAAATCGGAAATATTGCAAGTCAGCTCTGCTGAGGGACATCCCTCCAGTGGCTAAGCGGGGGGTGGAACCCCCGCTGGGACAGTGTGGTCTCAGGACCCTTGGGTTCACAGAAAGACCGGGGGTGCCTGAGAGTGGCAGAGCTCCCAGGTATCGGAGCGGGGAAGCCGGCTGCAGAGATGGAGCGAGGAGTGGGCTCTCCACTCGGGGTTGTCATAAACTATGATCCACGGCACAGTCAGCCCACTGCCCATCCAGCAGGGACCCAACAAGCAGCAGATCCGGGGAGACTCCCCTTCCTCCCCTCGGGAGGAGCGGCATGGGAGTGCACCGCAGGGATGTGCTGGGTTTGGAGACTCCACGTGGTGTCGTGTGCCAGAGATAGAAACTCTCAGTCATATGCCGGGTGAGCACAGAGTTCGGCCGGAGACCATGGGAGACGGGAGTGATTGACTGCTTTTCTCTGGGGGCTCACTGAGGAGTGCGGACCCGCATTCTCGGATCCTCCAGGGCAGAGATTGAGAGGCCGCCATTTTCACTCTCGTCCTCCAAAGCTGTAGGGAAAGCTTGCAGGGAACAAAAGCTCCAGAGAGCAAAACAGAGCAGATTACTTAGCCCAGACCCAGCAAGGGTGGGGCAATTCCGCCTCCAGCAAACACATCTGAGAACCACTGCGATAGGCCCCTCCCCCAGAAGATCAGCAAGAACAGCTAGCCAAGACCAAGTTTACCAATCAATGAGAACGGCGGAACTCCAGCACTAGGGGAATACTGCACGTAGAATTCATGGCTTTTTTTCCCAGGATTCTTTAGTCTTTCAAAGTTATTTTTTTTTAACTTTCTTTTTTTTTTTTTTTGAATTTTTCTTTTTCCCTTTTTCAACCAACATCTTATATATATATATAATAGAGTACTGTTAACTATAGTCACCAGGCTGAATATTGAATCCCTGAAATTTATTCATAATTGGAAGTTTGTACTCTTTGATCAACATCACCCATTTCCAACACCCCTTAGCTCCTGACAACCCCCATTCTACTCTCCATTTCTTTAAGTTCAGCTTTATTTTAGGTTCCACATATAACTGAAATCATATCGTTTGTTTCTCTGATTTATTTCACTTAGCAGAATTCCCTCAAGGTTCATCCATGTTGTTGCAAGTGTCAGGATTTCCTTATTTTTAATGGGTGTATAATATTGATATAAAATATATAACATTCATCTGACATATATATCACATTTTCTTTATCCAATTCATCCATTGATAGACAATTAGATTGTGTCCATGCCTTGACCACTATAAATTATGCTGCAATGAGAATGGGAACCAGATAACTGTTTGAGATAATAATTTCATTTCCTTTGGATAAGTACCCAAAAGTGGGATTGCTGGATCACATGGTAGTTCTTTCCCCCCACCCCCCCCACCCCCAGTGGTAGCAGAACTCTCTTTGTTTTGTTATTTAAATGAGAAGACTCCATGGCAGTTCTATTTTTAATTTTTTGAGAGACCTTGGTACTGTTTTCCATAATGGCTGTAATCATCCTCACCAGCATTTGTTATCTCCTGTCTTTCTGATAATAGGTATTTTAACAGGCATGAAGTGATCATTGTGTTTTTGATTTGCATTTCCCTAATGATTAGTGAAGTTTAGCTCCTTTTCATGTACTTGTTTGCCATTTGTATGTCTTCTTTAAAAAAATGTCTATCCAAGTCCTCTTCCCATTGTTTAATTGTGGATTACTTGGGTTTTATTTTTTGTTTGGTTTTGTTTAGTGTTAAGATTGAATTGTATAAGTTCCTTATATATTTTGGATATTAACCCCTTATCAGATACATCTTTTGCAAATATTTTCTCCCATTCCATAGGTTGCCTTTGCATTTTGTTAATTGTTTCTTTTGTTGTACAGAAGATTTTTAATTTGATGTAGTCCCATATATTGATTTGTGCTTTTGTTGCTTATGCTTTAGGTGTCATATCTTAAATACCATTGCCAAGACCAACATTAAGAAGCTTTTTCTCTATGTTTTCTTATAGGAATTTTATGGTTTCAGATCTGATGTGTAAGCCCTTAATCCATTTCAAGGTAATTTTTGTGAGTGATATAAGGTAGGGGTCCAATCTCATTCTTTTACATGTGGATATCCAGTTTTCCCTAAACCATTTACTGAAAAGAATATACATTCCCTATTGAGTTTTCTTGGCTTCCTTATCAAATGTTAGTTAACCATATATACATGAGTTTATTTCCCGACTCTATTCTGTTCCATTGGTCTATGTGTCTCTTTTTATTCCAGTACAATGCTGTTTTAATTACTACAACTTTGTAACAGTTTGAAATCAGGAAGTGTTCTTTCTTAAGATTGCTTTGGGTATTTGTGGTCTTTTGTGGTTCCACACAAATTTTAGGATTGCTTTTCCTACTTCTATGAAAAAGTCCATCAAAATTTTGATAGAGATTGTACTGAATCTGTATATCATTTTCAATAAATGAACATTTTAAGTTTTAACTCTTCCAATCCGTAACGTGGGATATGTTTCAATTTATTTTGTCTTCAATTCCTTTCATCAATATTTTTGTTATACAGATATTTCACTTCCTTGGTTAAGTTTATTTGTATTTCATTGTTTTTGATGCTATTATAAATGGGATTGGTTTATTTCTTTTTCAGATAGTTCATTGTTAGTGTATAGAAATACAACTGATTTTTGTGTGTAGGTTTTGCATCCTGAAAGTTTACTGAATTTCTTATAGTTCTAACAGGTTTTTGGTAGGGTCTTTAGGGTTTTCTATATAAAAGATTATGTGATCTGCAGAGATGGTTTTGCTTCTTCCTTTCTTATTTGGATGGTTTTTATTTCTTTTTCTTTCCTGACTACTCTGGCTAGAGCTTCCAGTACTATGTGGAATAATAGTGATGAGAGTGAACACCCTTGTCTTATTCCTGATCTTAGAAGAAAAGCCATTAGCCTTTCACCACTGAGTATGTTAGATGTAGGCTTGTAATATATGGCCCTTATTATGTTGAGGTATGTTCCCTCTGTACCCAATATATTGAGTTTTTATCATGAAAGATGTTGAATTTTACCAAATGCTTTTTTTCTTACATCTATTTGAGATGATCATAAAATTTTTATCTTTCATTCTATTAATGTGATATCTTACAGTTATTGATTGGCATATGTTGAATTTCAGGGATGAATCCCACTTGATCATGGTGTATTATCTTTTTATGTGCTGTTGAATTCAGTCTGCTGTTGAGAATTTTTGCATCTATATTCATCAGGGATATCAGACTGTAGTTTTCTTTTCTCTAGCAGCTGTAGCTCTCTTTCCCTCCATTTCAGGCCTAGCTTCCAGCTATTCCTAGCCTAGAGAACCTATTGGTTTTGCTGCCCACATCTTTATAAATAGTCCCTTCTGAATTCTCCTGTTGGGATCCTAGTGACTAATACAGGTGGCCATGACTTTGGCATGTTTGAGGAAGAGTAAGACAGCCAAGATGAATGGAGAGTAGTGACTGGTGGGGAGATAAGAAATGCAGTTAGGATGGGGCCAGATCATGATGGCTTTGAAGGTTGTGTTAAGTTTGGACTATGGTATTTTTCTGAAATAGAAAGATTACTGGATGGTTTTAACCAAAGGAGACATTATCTGAATTATGTTTCAAAATATCCTTCTAGCCTTTTTATTTAAAATGGCTATGGGGGGGGGGTGAGGCAGTGCCTGGGTGGCTCAGTTGGTTAAGCATCTGCCTTTGGCTCAGGTCATGAGCCCAGGGTCCTGGGATCGAGACCCACATCGGGCTCCTTGCTCAGCAGGGAGTCTGCTTCTCCCTCTCCCTCTGCCTGCTGCTTCCCCTGCTTGTGCTCTCTCTCTGTCTCTCTGACAAATAAATAAATAAAATCTTAAAAAAATAATAAAATTAAATTAATTTAAAATTAAAATTAAATGGCTATTGGGGGGGTGCCTGGGTGGTTCAGTCGGTTGGGTGTCTGTCTTTGGCTCAGATCATGATCTCAGGATCCTGGGATGGAGCCCTACCTTGGGCTCCACGCTCAGTGGGGAATCTTCTTGTCCCTCTCCCTCTGCCCCTCACCCCTACTCATGCTCTCTTTCTCACTCTACTCTCTCTCTCTCTCTCAAATAAATAAATAAAATCTTTTTAAAAAAATAATAAAATGGCTATTGGGAGTGTGTGGGGGGAAAGTGGAAGCAAAGGGACCAGTTAGGAGGTATTATAGTGGTTCGGGTGAGAAATAATAGTGCTCTGGATGAAGGTAATTATAGAGAAGGTGATGAGAAGTGGTTGGATTTAGGATAAAATTTGAAGATAGTACCAACTTCAAGGAACAACTTGGAATTTTTGATGAATTCATGTGAGGCATGAAGGAAAGAGAAGAATCAAGGAAGACTCTTAGGTTTTTGGTCAGAGTAGTGGTGAATAATGAGACCAAGATGCCAGAAGATTCAAGGAGAAACAAACTAAAAATCAGATAGGAGATTTATAGTTTTGCTTCAGATATATTTGGACAAATTTGAGTTGTCTATTAGATATCCAAGTAGATGTGCTAATTTGGCAACTGGCTTAAGACCACCTAGCAAAATTTGGAATCATTGAAATTTGAGTTTGAATCCTGACCCCACTATTTTCTAGCTGTTGATTGCTCTTTTCCCCGTGGTTACCATGTTTGCCCTGGTGACATCCAGCCAGAAGATGGGGGAAGAGAGAATAAAGGATTTTTTTGAAGATGTTTTAATAGGCCAAATCAAAGAGTGAGTCATATTCCTTTGGATTGAAAAATCTAACTATAAGTGAGGTTGAGAAATGTTGTCTCACTGTGGACCCAGGAAGAAGAAATGAGTGTGGCGATTACCTAGCAGTCTCATTCAAATTCACCCTCTTGTTACCAAATACCCATTTTACCCTTCTCCTCACTCACAGAACACAGTCTTCCCCTCTCCCCACAGGTAAGAGCCCCAAAATCTCTTCCAACTCTAAGCTGAGAATATCTGGATGAAATACGGTCATCTCCAACAGGTTTGAATATGGTCCAACTTGAACCAAATGATAACTTTTTTGGCATCCTATCCATACAATTTACAGTGATGTAGAATGCAGAGGTCACTTCCATTTGGAAAGGGAAAAGAATGAGAATTGCACAGCAGTCATCGATACAGTAGTTGGTGAAATCCTATAGGGCAGGTATCAGGAGATCTCTCTGCTCTCACATTACACACAGTTCCTCCATTAGATTCAATTTTGCCCCCTTAGAAATACTTTTCTATACTGTTTTCCATGATCCCTAAGAAGTTCTTTCTTGTCAGTGACCACATCTGTGTGTGTGTGTGTGTGTATGTATGCATGTATGTGTGTGTATATATATGTGTGTGTGTGTATGTATATATATATATATATAATTCTATAAAAGGATTGACTGTGGGAAAAAAATTTAAGGATCCTGAAAGTGATGAAAATGGCAAATTCTTTAAGAACATTTTTACTCTGCCCTTCAGCCCATTTACAAATCAGCATTGTAGTCTATGAGAGTGACTCAACTGAATTCTCAGAATAGTTGTGATGTGAAAACTGCCTTTTCTGTTGTTGTTGTTGTTGGTCCTAAATCCAATAACCACTCAGAACAAAGGGTCCTTCAGGCAGACTGGCCAAAGCCCAAATGGATGAGTCCCAGAATCAATAACTGATAAAGGAGATGTTTCAAAGGGATCACACTGAACCGGAAGTGGGAAAGAGTTATCACAAATACACCTACTACTTCTATATTATAGTTGTGCTCATCAAACACCAATTTTATATTGACAATAATTTGTAAGCTACATTAACTAAGATTTTAAGGCTTATAAAATTCAAAGTATATAGAATTTGGAAAAGCATTCTCACTTTTCTTATTTATGGTACCTTAAATAGTGTACATTAACAATTACTTAGCTCATTTGGTTGGCATATGGTTGTATTCCTACCAAATTATGAAAGCACATCTAATATAAATTAAATAATGTCCAATTATTTTGCAAAATAAGACTTGTTTATAACTCTTAGCAAAAATGTGAAATTTTAAAATTATTCATAAAACGTACCTATGTTTAGAATCATAGACTGGTTACAACTGTAAGAGACTATATAAGCTACTCAGTTCACATTTTCATCTTATACTTAGTCCCACAATATGTCATCTTTTAGGAAGAAGAGTACCATCAAACTCTTCACCTAGAAATACATTTATTTGAGGAATTACAAAAAGACACATCAAATGTTATAAATTAGATCCAAATATATGCATCATAAAAAGCAATATGTTTTTTTATGCTTGTAAGGCACAACTATTAGTCAATTAAAGTGTTCAGATGTTTGAATGTCTTTGAAGCATCAGATAAAGACTTAGAAACTTTTAGGTGAACAAACATAATTCAATGAGATTTATGCTATCATGTGGATCTATATGCAAAAGAAGAACTGAACCATAGTAGTAATTTGTTGATTTTGAGCATGTCGGTGAATCAGGGAGGTTCAGCACACAACTTATTTGGCATTATTATACTAATCACAAAGATAATGAAAAGGAAGAGAAAATATAGCTGTGCTCAATTTCATGTGACCCATCGCTGCCTGAGATACAGGTACTTCAGTGGTTTACAGACACTTAAAATGCCATTGATAAGAGTCCATTTAAAAACTAGAAAGAGATTTCCACAAGATGGCAGTGTAGGAAGATCCTGAATTCCCCTGTTCCTCAGACATACCAAATCTACAGCTACATATGTATCAATTCTGTCTGAAAAAAAATCTCCAAACGAGATGAACTGCTTCTCCACAACAAAGGATAAAAAGAGCACATTAAGATTGGTAGAAGAGGGAGAGACATGGTCTGGCCATAAACCCCACCTCCAGTGAAGTAACACACAATAGGGAGGCATCTCACTAGTCTGGCTGGAACTTGTTCCAGAAGAGCAAGGAATTGTTATACCCCAACCCCTGGCATCTGCACCAAAGATACAAGCCCCAAAAATGTCTGGATTAGATAACCAAGGGGGCTGATATCCAAGGGACCAAAGTGCTAGAGGAAATGGAGATTCCTCTTTCAAAAGGCTCGCATGCAGACTCACTGGCCATGAAAGCCAATGATAAAAACAGCATTTGAAAAGCACCTATATGGAATTCAGAGGAAGATGGAGAGTAGGAGGATGCTGAGCTCACCTTGTCCCACAGACACTCCAAGATAACAGCTACATCTGTGCAACTCATTCTGAAAATGACCCAAAGACTGACAGAATAGACCTTCAACAGTTAAGTAGAAAGGAGGCCACATCGAAAAAGGTAGGTGGAGCAGAGATGCAGTTGGGAACCAAACCCCAAATGACACTAACCACAAATGAACATGGAGAAGGGAGATGATCCGACCCCATACCAGGTACCCCAGGTACTGTGGACCCACACCAGGAAGATGAATCCCCATAACATTTAGCTTTGAAAATTGGTAGGGCTTAACTTCACAAGTTTTTGAAAACAGTGGGGCTTAAACTCCAGGTACTTTAAAAATCACAGTTTTAGCACAGGAGAGTTGGAGGGTGATAGGAAACTGAGTTCTTGCCCTTAAAGAGCCAGCATAATAAATAATCCTGCAGAAACACAACATAAAAGCAGCAGTTTGAAAACTGCCTGGGCTATATGTGAAGGAAATTCGTTTACTAATATCAGAATGTGCACTGGAGGAACAGGGATCTTCAGGAGACTTCTCCAAGTACAAAATTGTTGGCAGGTTCCATTTCTCTTCCCCTCCCACAACCTAGATAGCCAGACATTTGCAGTAACCAGCATGAACACTCTCCACCTATCTTGCTAGCACTCTGTGCCCCGCCCCCAGGTTCCCCAGCAGTCCTGCCCCATCCAACCTGCCAGCCTCCACAAGAGTCCCTCCAAAGCAGCTCCTGCCCTTGCCACACCTGGCAAGCAGCCCCAGCACTGACTAGTGCCACTTCAAAGTGACTCTTGTCCCAGGGAGAGAGAGAAATAACCCCACACACCAATACACCTGTAGTTCCAGCAGGTAAGCCTCTTACCTGGTTGCCCAGGGAGTGAGCACTGCAGATTAGTGCCCAGGAGGCTGTGGCAGAGGAACTGAGTGCAGACATCCAATCTGACTGCCAGCTCTGTTCACCAACAAAAGCCCCTCAAGGGTGAAATAGGTGATGGGGATTAAGGAGAGCGCTTGTGATGAGCATCAGGTGTTGTGTGGAAGTGTTGAATCACTATATTGTGCACCTGAAGCTAATATTACACTGCATGTTCACTAACTGGAATTTAAATAAAAACTCAAAAAAAAGGATATAGGTGGAGGGGGGAGATTGTGGAGGAGTAGGGGACCCTATTTCAACTGGTCCCCGGAATTGAGCTGGATATCTACCAGACCACTCTGAGCACCCACGAAACCAGCCTGAGATGTAAGAAGATCTGGATCTCTACAAACAGAATATCGCAGGCGGTTGGTTTTGAGGTACGAAGCGGGCAGCCGTGATTCCGCGGGCAGATATCGGAGGATAAATGGCAGCGGGAGGGTGCCTGGACGTGGGGATCCTACACCGCCGGTGAGCGACAGCTTCACGAGCTATGGACGGTCACAGACTCTCAGACCAGTAGCGGCAGGGAAAGGACTTTAGAGCAGCCCCCGGGATGGAAACCCAGAGCGGCAGGGTCGCCCCTGCAAACTGCAGCCCCCGGGAGGGAAACCCAGAGCGGCGGGGCTACGCGTGCAAACTGGGAGTGGCTGGCAGTTTTAGAAGCACAAAGGGCAGAGATGTGCCCCGACCTGGAGGCAGGACTGGGAGCGCTGCGGAGGGGCGCACAACACAGGCTGCTGCAGTTTACAGCAGCACGGACAGAAACGGAGACGGTGTGGCCTGGAGAGCTCCCTGAAGAACAGACTGCGATCTCTCTGCTCTGAGGCAGAGGGTTGGAAATGGTCTCTTCTGCTCTGACTCACTGAAGAGACACAGAAAGCCGCCAGGGAAAACCGCCAGAAAACAAAAGCCCCAAAAACGGATTCCCGCTGAGACCATCCCTCACCACAGGGGGGCAGGGCAACTCCCCCCCCCCCCCCCCCCGCCCCGAACAGGGTTGCCTGAGTAACAGCGCGGCAGGCCCCTTCCGCAGAAGACAGGCTGGGAAAACAAGAGGCCAGCAACCCTAAGGTCCCGAGAAAACAGGTGCATCTTGCTTGGGTTCTGGTCAATAATTTGGACTCTATACATTCCCTCAAACACCCATCAACAGAATGACTAGGAGGAACAGCCCCCAAAACAGAAAAGACTCAGATTATGACTTATGCTGCAGATTTACAAATGGATGCAGATATAACCAAGATGTCAGAGATGGAATTCAGGCTAGCAATTGTGAAGACAATGGCTAGAATGGAGAAATCAATTAATGGCAACATAGAGTCTCTAAGGGAAGAAATAAAAGGTGAATTGGCAGAACTTAAAAATGCTATCAATGAGATCCAATCCAATCTAGATAATCTAACAGCTAGGGTAACTGAGGCAGAAGAGCGAATAAGCGACCGGGAAGACAATATAATAGATAAAAAGGGAAAAGAGGAGGCCAGGGAAAAACAACTCAGAATCCATGAAAATAGAATCAGAGAAATAAGTGACACCATGAGCGTTCCAATGTCAGAATAATTGGAATCCCGGAGGGA
This sequence comes from Halichoerus grypus, assembly GCF_964656455.1. NCBI lineage: Eukaryota > Metazoa > Chordata > Mammalia > Carnivora > Phocidae > Halichoerus > Halichoerus grypus. The sequence goes on along the minus strand of NC_135721.1, from coordinate 81,006,453 downwards.
ATGGAGAGAGAGAGAGGACTAGAAGGTGTATTTGAGCAAATTGTAGCTGAGAACTTCCCTAATCTGGGGAATGAAACAAACATTCTAGTCCTAGAGGCAGAGAGGACCCCTCCTAAAATCAAGGAAAACAGGCGAACACCCCGGCATGTAATAGTAAAACTTGCAAATCTTAGAACCAAGGAAACCATCTTAAGGGCAGTTAGGGGGAAGAGATTCCTTACATACAGAGGGAGGAACATCAGAATAATGTCAGACCTATCCACAAAGACCTGGCAAGCCAGAAAGGCCTGGCAAGACATACTCAGGGTACTAAATGAGAAGAACATGCAGCCAAGAATACTTTATCCAGCAAGGCTTACATTGAGAATGGATGGAGAGATGCAGAGCTTCCACGACCGGCAGAAACTGTAAGAATATCTGACCAGTAAGCCGGCCCTGCAAGAAATATTAAGGGGGGTTCTATAAAAGGAGAAAGACCCCAAGAGTGATCTACAACAGAAATTTACAGGGACAATCTATAAAAACAACATCTTCACAGGCAACATGATGACAATTAATTCATATCTTTCAATAATCACTCTGAACGTGAACAGCCTAAATGCTCCCATAAAACGGCACAGGGTTGCAGATTGGATAAAAAGACAGGACCCATCCATATGCTGTCTACAAGAGACTCATTTTGAATCTAAAGATACATCCAGACTGAAAGTGAAGGGATGGAGATCCATCTTCCATGCCAGCGGACCTCAAAAGAAAGCTGGGGTAGAAATTCTTATACCAGACAAATTAGATTTTAAACTAAAGTCTGTAATAAGAAACACAGAAGGACACTATATCATTCTGAAAGGGTCTATCCAACAAGAAGATCTAACAATTGTAAATATCTATGCCCCCAACATGGGAGCAGCCATCTATATAAGCCAACTGTTAACCAAAATAAAGAGTCACATTGATAACAATTCGTTAATTGTAGGAGACCTCAATACTCCACTCTCAGCAATGGACAGATCATCTAAGCAGAAAATCAACAAGGAAACAAGAGCTTTGAATGATACATTGGACCAGATGGACCTCATAGATATTTACAGAACATTCCACCCTAAAACAACAGAATACTCATTCTTCTCAAGCGCACATGGAACTTTCTCCAGAATAGACCATATACTGGGTCACAAATCAGGTCTCAACTGATACCAAAAGATTGAGATTATTCCCTGCATATTCTCAGACCACAATGCTCTAAAACTGGAACTCAATCACAAGAAAAAAATTGGCAGAAATTCAAACACTTGGAAGCTAAAGACCACTCTGCTCAAGAATGTTTGGGTCAACCAGGAAATCAAAGAAGAACTTAAACAATTCATGGAAATCAATGAGAATGAAAACACATCGGTCCAAAACCTATGGGATACTGCAAAGGCGGTCCTAAGGGGAAAATACATAGCCATCCAAGCCTCACTCAAAAAAATAGAAAAATCTCGAATTCACCAACTAACTCTACACCTTAAAGAACTAGAGAAAAAGCAACAAACGATGCCTAAACCATGCATTAGAAGAGAAATAATTAAAATTAGGGGCGCCTGAGTGGCTCAGTCGTTAAGCGTCTGCCTTCGGCTCAGGTCATGATCCCGGGGTCCTGGGATCGAGCCCCGCATCGGGCTCCTGCTCAGCGGGAAGCCTGCTTCTCCCTCTCCCACTCCCCCTGCTTGTGATCCCGCTCTCACTGTCTCTCTCTGTCAAATAAATAAATAAATAAAATCTTTAGGAAAAAAAAAAAGAAATAATTAAAATTAGAGCAGAAATCAATGAATTAGAAACCAGAAACACAGTAGATCAGATCAACAAAACTAGAAGTTGGTTCTTTGAAAGAATTAATAAGATCGATAAACCACTGGCCAGACTTATCCAAAAGAAAAGAGAAAGGACCCAAATTAATAAAATTATGAATGAAAGGGGAGAGATCACGACTAACACCAAGGAAATAGAAACAATTATTAGAAATTATTATCAACAACTATATGCCAATAAACTGAGCAATCTGGATGAAATGGAGGCCTTCCTGGAAACCTATAAGCTGCCAAGACTGAAACAGGAAGAAACTGACAACCTGAATAGGCCAATAACCAGTAACGAGATTGAAGCAGTGATCAAAAACCTCCCAAAAAACAAGAGTCCAGGGCCTGATGGATTCCCTGGGGAATTCTACCAAACATTCAAAGAAGAAATAATACCTATTCTACTGAAGCTGTTTCAAAAAATAGAAACAGAAGGAAAGCTTCCAAACTCATTCTATGACGCCAGCATTACCTTAATCCCTAAACCAGGCATAGACCCCATCAAAAAGGAGAATTTCAGACCGATATCCCAGATGAATATGGATTCCAAAATCCTCAACAAAATCCTAGCTAATAGGATCCAACAATACATTAAAAGGATCATCCACCATGACCAAGTGGGATTTATCCCCAGGATGCAAGTGTGGTTCAACATTCGCAAATCAATCAATGTGATAGAACACATTAATAAGAGGAGAGAGAAGAACCATATGGTCCTCTCAATTGATGCAGAAAAAGCATTTGACAAAATACAACATCCTTTCCTGATTAAAACTCTTCAGAGTATAGGGATAGAGGGAACATTCCTCAAGCTCATAAAATCCATCTATGAAAAACCCACAGCGAATATCATCCTCAATGGGGAAAAGCTGAGAGCCTTTCCCTTAAGATCAGGAGCACGTCAAGGATGCCCACTCTTGCCACTATTGTTCAACATAGTACTAGAAGTCCTAGCAACAGCAATCAGACAACAAAAAGAAATAAAAGGTATTCAAATTGGCAAAGAAGAAGTCAAACTCTCTCTCTTCGCAGACGACATGATACTTTATGGGGAAAACCCAAAAGACTCCACCCCCAAATTACTAGAACTCATACAGCAATTCAGTAATGTGGCAGGATACAAAATCAATGCACAGAAATCAGTTGCTTTCTTATACTCTAACAACGCAACTGTAGAAAGAGAAATTAGAGAAATGATTCCATTTACAATAGCACCAAAAACCATAAGATACCTTGGAATAAACCTAACCATGAGGTAAAGGATCTATACTCTAGGAACTACAGAACACTCATGAAAGAAATTGAAGAAGACACAGAAAGATGGAAAAACATTCCATGCTCATGGATCGGAAGAATAAACATTGTTAAAATGTCTATGCTACCCAGAGCAATCTATACCTTCAATGCCATCCTGATCAATATTCCAATGACATTTTTCAAAGTGCTGGAACAAACAATCCTAAAATTTGTATGGAATCAGAAAAGACCCTGAATCACCAAGGAAATGTTGAAAAAGAAAAACAAAGCTGGGGGCTCACGTTGCCCGATTTCAAGCTATATTACAAAGCTGTGATCACCAAGACAGCATGCTACTGGCACAAAAACAGACATATAGACCAATGGAACAGAATAGAGAACCCAGATATGGACCCTCAACTCTATGGTCAAATAATCTTTGACAAAGCAGGAAAAAACATGCAATGGAAAAAAGACAGTCTCTTCAATAAATGGTGCTGGGAAAATTGGACAGCCACATGCAGAAGAATGAAACTCGACCATTCTCTAACACCATTCACAAAAATAAACTCAAAGTGGATGAAAGACCTCAATGTGAGACAGGAATCCATCAAAATCCTAGAGGAGAACATAGGCAGTAACCTCTTTGACCGCCCACAGCAACTTCTTTCAAGATACATCTCCAAAAGCTAGTGAAACAAAAGCAAAAATGAACTTTTGGGACTTCATCAAGATAAAAAGCTTCTGCACAGCAAAGGAAACAGTCAACAAAACAGAGGCAACCCACAGAATGGGAGAAGATATTTGCAAATGACACTACAGATAAAGGGCTGGTATCCAAGCTCTATAAAGAACTTCTCAAACTCAACACCCAAAAAACAAATAAGTCAAAAAGTGGGCGGAAGATATGAAAAGACACTTCTCTGAAGAAGACATACAAATGGCTAACAGACACATGAAAAAATGTTCATCATCATTAGCCATTAGGGAAATCCAAATCAAAACCACAATGAGATACCACCTTACACCAGTTAGAATGGCAAAAATGGACAGGGAAAAAAATAACAAATGTGGAGAGGTTGTGGAGAAAGGGGAACCCTCCTACACTCTTGGTGGGAATGCAAGTTGGTACAGCCACTTTGGAAAACAGTGTGGAGGTTCCTCAAAAATTTAAAAATAGAGCTACCCTATGACCCAGCAATTGCACTACTGGGTATTCACCCCAAAGACACAGATGTAGTGAAAAGAAGGGCCATATGCACCCCAATGTTCATAGCAGCAATGTCCGCAATAGCCAAACTGTGGAAAGAGCCGAGATGCCCTTCAACAGATGAATGGATAAAGAAGATGTGGTCCATATATACAATGGAATATTACTCAGCCATCAGAAAGGAAGAATACCCAACTTTTACATCAACATGGATGGGACTGGAGGAGATTATGCTAAGTGAAATAAGTCAAGCAGAGAAAGTCAATTATCATATGGTTTCACTTATTTGTGGAACATAAGGAATAGCATGGAGGACATTAGGAGAAGGAAGGGAAAAATGGGGGCGTGGGGAATTGGAGGGAGAGATGAACCATGAGAGACTATGGACTCTGAGAAACAAACAGGGTTTTAGAGGGGAGGGGGGAGGGGGGATTGTTTAGCCCGGTGACAGGTATTCAGGAGGGCACATACAGCATGGAGCACTGGGTGTTATATGAAAACAATGGATCATGGATCACCACATCAAAAACCAATGATGACTAACATAACATAGTAAAATTAAAAAATAAAATAAAATGAATTTAACAACAACAACAGCAAAAAGCCCCTCAAGGTGCCTTGTAGGGAGCTCTGCCAGTAGTGAAATTGCAGCTGTGGCAGACAGCTAGCCTGACTGCTGACACCACATACCTCTAAGCCAAAGGCCACCTCAGATAGGCCCCTCAACAGTCCAGGGGCCAACCTGTCCAGTGTGCCCTGCAGGTCACTGCAGCCAACTGGACTGAAGGCAGATGTGGCTTAGCCACAAGATTAGGGTTCAAGTAGTCTAGGGAGGAAATGCCCCTAGAGTGCCTGGTTCTGTTGACTAGGGGACATTGTGCTACAGGACACCACAGAACCTCTTCTACACAAGGCCACTACTTTCAATACCAGGAGACATAGCTGAACTTATTACATAGAAACAAACACAGAGATAGACAAAATGAGGAGACAGGAATATGTCCCAGATGAAAGGACAGGACAAAATCACAGCAAAAGAGTTGAATGAAACAGAGATAAGCAATATGCCTGATAAAGAATTCAAAATAATTGTCATAAAGATACTCACTGGACTTGGGAAAAGAGTGGAGGATCTCAGTGAGACCTTCAACAAAGAGATAGAAAATATTAAAAAGGACCAGTCAGAGATGAAGAACTCAGTAACAGAAATAAAAAATACACTAGAGGGAGTCAGCAGCAAACTATAAAATGCAGAGGAATGGATCAGCAATCTGGAAGAGAGGGTAATGGAAAGCAACCAAGCTGAACAACAAAAAGAAAAAATAATAATAAATGAGAACAGACTAAGGGAACATCATCATGGTATTGTCATAATAGGGATACCAGGAGAAGAGAGAGAGAATTACCCCAGTTGTGTTTATGTGATAACCTAAATCAGATCAGCAATCTATGGCCCATAGGCCAAAATTCACTCCACCACTTCTTTTGGTAAGTAAAGTTTTATTGGAACACAGCCATACTCATTTCTCTATGTATTGTCTCTGTCTGTTCCAAACTACAACAGTAGTTTAGTAGTTGTGACAGAGACCCTTATGGCCCCAAAAGCCTAAAATACTTGTTTTCTGGGCCTTTATCATTTGCTTTCTGAAATAGAAAAGAATTAATAGTCACTATTCCTAATCTTTTGGGTGGGAAAAGAAAAAAGAAAGGTCTGTCTGCAAGTATTTCCAAGATATCATGCCCAAGAGGGAACTTGGAGGCAAGTAACTCCTTCAGTTATGGATCCTGAAACTTCAAAGAAGCCTTGAAGGAGTTTCATGCCCAGACCCTCTCCTTCCCCTCCATGAACTAATGCCCAATTCCCCACCCCTATTTGTGTTCCTGGGATCAGATTCTGAATTTGCCTTACATCTGAATAAACCAATGTTCTTAATCTTCCCCACCATAAAATCTTTAATGATTGCTACACAGAGCAACTGACACTGTTAATCACACTGAACGTGGGACACAATGATTAGCTCTTATACTAAGAGTACGGATTCAGGTCCATATCCTATGCCCAATAATACTTGAGCAATAAGCCCCACAGTCCTATTGAAAGGTCTATGCTCTGAACTGCTAATAAAATACCAGCCGCTTGTGGGTGAGATGGTATGTGTAATCCACTTTAGTCCATATTTTTAGGCCATCTCTTGGCTATCAAATAAGATCTTCATCTAAAATGTAAGATTAATTAGTATCTCAGACATTTTAGAGCCCCCTGCTGGTTATTTTTGTAGTCACGTAGAGGCCTGGAAAGACAGACACATTCTGACTATATAAATCAATTTGCTACCTTTACCAGGTTCACAGAGGTCCTTGACATCCATCCTACCAGGTGGCAGGTTATATATCCCAAGAGAATTATGCAGTGGCCAGGACTGAAAAGAGTCTATATACACGAAAACAAACAGTTGGATTGTTGGATTTGATACAAGGCACCCCATGTTCTCTGGCCCACACATCTATCCATCACTTCTCCCATATCTACTTCTTTCATGGACCCTCAGTGTTGAAAGCAGAAAAGCCAGGTGATTCTTGACAACTTTTGTCACTAATAGGATCAATTTATCTACCTCACTGTTAAACTTTTATTCAATCACAAGAGATACTTAGTATGTTTCAACATGAGGTTCATAAATTAAATAATGCATTCATTCTTTCAACAAACAAGCATTAACATTCCTACACTATTCCCTAGGTACAGGAAACAGAATGATAAACAAGACTAAGTCTCTAGGTAATCCTCCATTCTGGTGGTAGACATTAAATGAATAAGCCAATAAATATAATTTCAAAAGTGGTAAGTGTCGTGGAGAAAATAAAGCAGGATACAGGGCTATACAATGACAGTGGCAAGTATCATTTTAGTGAAAGTGGTTAAAGAAGGTATCTCCAAAGAGAATGACTTGAGAAATCAAGGGCAAATAAGGGTGGAAAGCATAAAAAATAAGGCTGAAGATGTAAGTAGGGCAATGGGAAGGAGTTTGAATTTTATTTTAACATGCTGAAAAGCCATCAGAAAATGAGCAGGAAATGACATCAACTGACTTGTGCTTTAAAAGTATTATTCTGGGGGCATTGGGGAGGGTATGTTCTCCAGTGAGCTCTGAGAATTGTGTAAGACTGATGAATCACAGACCTGTACCTCTGAAACAAATAATACATTATATGTTAAAAAAAAAAAAGAAGAAGAAGAAGAAGAAGAAGAAGAAGATAGTAGGAAGGGAAAAATGAAGGGGGGGAAATCAGAGGGGGAGATGAACCATGAGAGACTATGGACTCTGAGAAACAAACTGAGGGTTTGGGGGGGGGATGGGTTAGCCCAATGATGGGTATTAAGGAAGGCACGTACTGAATGGAGCACTGGGTGTTATATGCAAACAATGAATCATGGAACACTACATCAAAAACTAATGATGTAATGTATGGTGACTAACATAACACAATAAAATAAAATTAAAAAAAATAAAAGTATTATTCTGGGGGGAGAGGCAAGATGGCGGAAGAATAGGGGACCTTGTTTCATCTTGTCCCTTGAATTTAGCTAGATAATTATCAAATCATTCTAAACACCTATGAATTCAACCTGAGGTGTAAGAAAAGAATTGCTGGAATTCTACAAATAGAAAAGCAACCACTTTTTTTGCAAGGAAGGGGGTGCAGAGAAGTGAATCTGAGTGTGTATATCAGAAGATAAACGGCAGGGGGAGGGAGCCTCTGAAAGCCAACAACCCGAAAGTAATATAGCCCTGGAGTGCAAAATCGGAACTTTTAGAAATCTGCTCAAGTGAGAGCCATCCCTACCTGAAAGGTGCCCAGGTGGTGAAGCGGAGGAGAATCCTAGGTGGAACAGTGTGGTCTCAGGATCCCTAGGGTCTCAGAAAGAATGGGGTGCTTGAGCCAGTGGAGTTCTCAAGCATTGGAGTGGGGAAACTGGCTGTGGTCAGGAAGCCCAGGATGGGGTGCTCAGCCCCGATTGCCATAAACCACAAGCCACAGCAGGATTGGGCGACCACTCTCTATGCGGGCAGAAATGCAGCCAGCCTCCACCTTCCCTGGGAGAAACAGCACCGACATGCACCGCGGGAGTTTGCAGAGTTTGGGGCATGCAGAAGTGAAAACTGCTTTTCCCTGAGGGTTTACGGAAGAGAGGAGGTTGAGAACTTTCAGCTCCGAGGCTAGAAATTGGGGCACAGCCTTTTTTATTTCCATCCTCTAAAGCAGCATGGAAAGCCTTCAGGGAACAAAAGCCAGATAGAACAACCAGAAGCAACTTACACTGAGACTAGCACCCAGGCAAGGGGGTGGTACAACTCCGCCCAGGTAAAGACACCTGAGAATCAGTGCAGCAGGCCCCTCCCCCAGAAGGACAGCTGGAACAGCAGGCAAATACCACATTTATGGAGCACCCAGAACTGCAAAATTCCAGCACTAAAGGAAAATAGTACATAGAATTTGAGGTTTTTTCTCATGATTCTTGTATCTTTCATTTTAAAATTTTCCTTTTCTTCTTTTTTCCACATAAAGTATCATGTCTTCTGTGAAGAGTGGGAGTTTGACTTCTTCTTTGCCAATTTGAATGCCTTTTATTTTTGTTGTCTGATTGCTGAGGACTTCTAGTACAACATAGGACTTCTAGTACTATGTTGAACAACACTGGTGAGAGCGGACATCCCTGCGGTGCTCCTGACCTTAGGGGAAAAGCTCTGTTTTTCCCGATTGAGAATGATATTCACTGTGGGCTTTTCATAGATGGCTTTTATGATATTTAGGTATGTTCCCTCTATCCCTATACTGTGGAGAGTCTTAATCAAGAAAGGCTGTTGTATTTTGTCAAACACTTTTTCTGCTTCAATTGAGAGGATGATATGATTCTTGTCCTTTCTTTTATTAATGTGATATGATCAATCACGTTGACTGATTTGCAAATGTTGAACCACCCTTGCAGTCCAGGAATAAATCCCACTTAGTCATGGTGAATAACCCTTTTAAGGTACTATTGGATCCTACTGGCTAGTATCTTGAGTATTTTAGCATCCATGTTCATCAGGGATATTTGTCTGTAATTCTCCTTTCTTCTGAATTGCCTAATTTGTTGGCATATAGTTGCTCATAATATGTTCTTAAAATTGTTTGTATTTCCTTGGTGTTGGTCATGATCTCTCCTCTTTCACTCATGATTTTATTTATTTGGGTCCTTTCTCTTTTCTTTTTGATAAGTCTGGCCAGGGGTTTATCAATCTTATTAATTCTTTCAAAGAATGAGCTTCTGGTTTCGTTGATCTGATCTACTGTGTTTTTGGTTTCTAATTCATTGATCTCTGCTCTGATCTTAATTATTTCTCTTCTAATGCATGGTTTAGGCATCGTTTGTTGCTTTTTCTCTAGTTCTTTAAGGTGTAAAGTTAGTTGTTAAATTCGGGATTTTTCTACTTGAGTGAGGCTTGGATGGCTATGTATTTCCCCCTTAGGACCGCTTTTGCAGTATCCCATAGTTTTGAACAGTTGTGTTTTCATTTTCATTTGTTTCCATGAATTTTTAAAATTCTTTAATTTCCTGGTTGACCCATTCATTCTTTAGTAGGATGCTCTTTAACCTCCAAGTGTTTGAGTTCCTTCCAAATTTCCTCTTGTGATTGAGTTCAAGTTTCAAAGCATTGTGGTCTGAAAATATGCGGGGAATGATCCCAATCTTTTGGTATTGGTTAAGACCTGATTTGTGACCCAGTATGTGATCTATTCTGGAGAATGTTCCATGTGCACTAGAGAAAAGAATGTGTATTCTGTTGCTTTAGGATGGAATGCTCTGTATATATCTGTGAAGTCCATCTGGTCCAGTGTGTCATTCAAAGCCCTTGTTTCCTTGTTGATCTTCTGCTTACATGATCTGTCCATTACTGTGAGTGGGGTGTTGAAGTCCCCTACTATCATTATATTATTATCTATGTGTTTCTTTGGTTATTAATTGGTTGATATAATTGGCTGCTCCCAAATTAGGGGCATAAATAGTTATACTTGTTAGTACTTGTTGGATATACCTTTTAATTATGATATAGTGTCCTTCCTCATCTCTCATTACAGTCTTTCATTTAAAATCTAATTTGTCTGATATGAGGATTGCTACCCCAGCTTTCTTTTGAGGTCCATTAGCCTGATAAATGGTTCTCGACCCCCTCAAGTCTGGAGGTGTCTTTAGGTCTAAAGTGAGTCTCTTGTAGACAGCATATGGATGGGTTTGTTTTTTTATCCAATCTGATACCCTGTGTCTTTTGATTGGAGCATGTAGCCCATTTACATTCAGAGTAACTATTGAAAGATACAAATTTAGTGCCATTGTATTACCTGTGAAGGACCTGTTTCTGTAGATTGTCTGTTTCTGTTAATCTTAGATTCTCTCCTTGCTTACAGGATCCCCTTTAATATTTCTTGCAGGGCTGGCTTGATGGTCACATATTCTTTCAGTTTCTGTTTGTCTTGGAAGATTTTTATCTCTCCTTCCATTCTGAATGACAGCCTTGCTGGATAAAGTATTCTTGGCTATATGTTTTTCTCATTTAGTGCCCTGAATGTATCATGCCATCCCTTTCTGGCCTGCCAGGTCTCTGTGAATAGGTCTGATGTAAGTCTAATGTTCCTACCTCTGTAGGTTAGGAACCCCTTGTCTTGAGCTGCTTTCAGGATTTTCTCTTTATCTCTGAAATTTGCAAGCTTCACTATTATATATCAGGGTACTGATCTATTTTTATTGATTTTGGGGGGCATCCTCTCTACTTCTTAGACATCAATGCCTGTTTCCTTCCCCAGACCAGGGAAGTTCTCAGCTATGATTTGCTCAAATACATCTACCTTCTGCCCTCCCCTTCACCCTCAGGCACCCCAATAATTATTTACTAGTTTAGTTTTGTTCTTCACGCTATTAACAAAAATCTGATAATTTTTAGTTACCTACTCAAGTTTATAAATGTGAAGCATCTCTAGTTAGTGTACTAACATCACTGCATCCTTATCTTGAGATCAGAGCCCTTGCCATGGTAAATGGACAGAAAAGTAAAGCCAAGAGACTGCCTCTCATGCTTCTTGGGGAACTTGCTTTCATAAGGCAAATCTCTGTGTCCATTTTGGTGACTAGAAACTAAACTGTCTCTGGCTCCAAGGCTCAGGCATTCCAAGGAAGATGCACCCTCCCCACCCCGACCCCTTGCCATTTATGAAAAACAAGGCTGTATTCAGCTATAGTTTAGAGGGGGACACTCTCTGGGCCTCACTCAGCTCCAGCAATCTTGGAATTAATAATCCTACCATCTGCCCACAGCCTATTCTTAATGACTCCTTCCTCCTCCCAAGGTTCTTTAGAGAAAACTCAACTTTTCAATATTCCTCCCCCACTATATTGTTTTTGGCATCATTGCTTTTGCCAAAAATCCAATCCCTTCCTTTATATCTTCCAGAAATCCCTCTTTGTTCCTCTTTTACCAATAGAATGTGCATGGTTTCCAGTGCTGCTGCAGACCCTACTGTTAAACCATGCAAAATTTGGAAAGGAGTAGAGAGGTGTGAACTGAGTCAGTCAGCCATCTTGAATCAGATAGCTGTTCATCATTTAAACACACTAAAGTCTCTCTTTGTTTAAAAAACACTTAGATTTGACTTTTAAAATAGTTGACTGCATGCACCTTCTCTAAATCTCTCTTCCACTCCCTTCTCATGACAAGTGCAGTCAGGCTTCTGTCCCCAGCAGTCCATCAAAAGTGTTATTGTCAACGTCACCTGGGGACCTCTTGCCATTAAATCCAATGGATACTTTTAAGTCTGTATCTCCTGATTTCTCTGCAGCATTTAACAGTGTAACCATCATCACTTTCTTGAAATGCTCTCATCCCTCAGCTTCTCTAATAACAACCATTCCAGATTTCTCCTCCTACCTTTCCTATAGTGCTTTCTCATCTGCTCTCTTCCTCTTCCTCAGTGATTCTAAACTCTCTCCTCTTTTTTTTTTTTTCCCCACTCACTCGCTGGGTTATCTCACCCACTTAATTCTCTCTAATACTGATGTCACCTTGGATATGTATATTCAGGCTGAATCTTATTCTTGAGCACATCAGACTACCATTGGATATCCCATTGGCACCTCAAGTTCAACTCACACAAAACTAAGCTTACCACCTTCCTCCACTAAATCTACTTTTTTCTGGTTTCTTATTTCATCAAATAGCTCACCATGCTCCCAACTGCCAAGGCCAGACACTCACATATCATCCTAAACTTCTTCCTTTATTCCCCATATCACTAACATATTTGCCACCTTGATATTTCTTAAATTCTCCTGCTTCCTTCCATCCCCAACAATGGACATTGCTGACATCGCTGGTTCCATACCCAGCCACTATGCCAATTCAGGTATCTACCCCTTTACCATGTAGCCCATGTGCCTCAGGGGAAATTGATCTCAACTCCTGCTCCAGTAGCTAGCCTGACTGGCTAAATATAATCCCATTCCCCTGGGCAGTGATTAGTTTAGGAATTGGCATGGAATATACTTTGGCCAAGAAAAGCCATGCAGAGGTTTGCAGAGAATTTTGATTTGAGGAAATTTCTCACTTGTCTCAGAATGCTTCAAAAATTTATCGTCTCACTTCCTTTGGAAATTTCATGTGTAGGATATGAGGTTTGAACCTGCTGCAGCAATTTTGCTGCCACACCCTAAGAATAAAGTAATTAAAGAAAAGCAAGACCAATAAATTCATTTCTTGGGTCATCTCCATGACTACGCCAATGATACAGATATAGAGAACTCTGTTCTAGAAAATAATTAAATATTCCTCTATAAGAGTACAAAACCAGCAACATTTGTAAGTAATACAATGCCATCTAAACAAGTCAGTTCAATTTAAGAACAAACTCCCACCAAGGGAAATTCAACTAGTCAGGAGAGACAAACTGAGGAGAGACAAAAGTTATGACTGAATTGCTCTAAACTTACTGGACAATCAAATCAACTGTTTTTCGGTATGTATATTGTCCAGGCGAATAAATGGTGTTTATTTTATAATATAATTTATAATCAAAAGCAGAACAAAAACGACTTGCATTTCTTTTCTTATGATCAAACAGACCTCTACTATGTATAAGTAGGTCAAGGACCATCAATATGTACCTATGATTTACATAAATAAACAATAGCATCTTTATGTAAAGAATGTGGTGGCTTGTGTAGAACAACCAAAACCTGAATAACAGGTTCTTGTGGGAGCCAGGTGTCCAGGGATTGACAAAAGAATAATTTAGTATAGATTTTAGTTTAGATTAGGACAAAATCCTGGACCAAAAGATGAAAACACGGTTTGGGTACTTGGACAAGCACCTCGGAAGGAGAGGAGACTGAATTTGGGAACTGATGATCAAAAAGTCTCTGTTTCAATTCTGTGTATCAATTCTATGTAGTTAGCAGGCGTAGAGTTTTAACCAGTAGACTGGAATCATCATTGGTTCTAGAACTGTATTCATTACTGAATTTAGTAGACTATATTCAGCCTGTGCTAATACAGTCACACAAATTGAAGAAATGAAGTAAAGAATGATAAGGCAAGGGACCTATCGCCTTTTATAACACATTACATGCTACATTTGATTCATCCTTCATAGTGTTGGACTAAAATGTATACATACAAGTTTTCAAACAAAAGACTCCCCAAATGTTCTGAAGGCAATGAAGGAAGTGAACTAGCTTGCAACCACCTAGAAGACAGCTATTCACACTGAAGGACACTATCCTTTCTTAAAATTCCAACCATCCCATCCCTCTTCCCCCAAAAAAGTTTGCACTGTTTATACCATTTTGTTTTTAACCATTAGTCCAGTTCTTCAGAAATGCTTTTTTCTTTTCGTCCAAATTTTAAAATCATACACAATGTCTAAATACCACACACAATTTTAGATAGGAAGATGTCACAATAATTACCAAAGTCTCTTCTTAGGATTAGATAAAGTACACTTAATGGACAAATATTTGAGAATCAACTATGTGCATTACACGGTGTGAGGCCATCCCAGGTATGAAGAAACATTAAACAAGACAGACATGGTAGGGACCTTCATGGCTGCAAGTGGGACGGTTCTTGATCTTATTAGGAATCATTATAATTACAAATGAAACCAATATATTTTAAAAGTATATAGGACCTAACATGGATGCAGTTTGTTTTATACTAAAGTTATACACGTAGAATCAGGATAATAAGTTTTCCTACCTTTTAATAAAGACAAGCTGTGATAAAGCAGACCGATAACATTTTAAAAGTTTGAATCCCTTGCTCCTAACAGAAGTTCCAAACTAATAAAAGTTGAAATGCTTGCTTTTTTCCTTTATTTTGAGCCTGTGCACATGAATGTACTTAATCTTAGCTCAAAGATCCCTAAAATACTGGATATGGAACTTGTGCTTTCCTAGGCCACACCAACCTGGGGAAGAGCAATCAAGGAAAAGAGGTGATGATTCAGATAATAACTAAACTAACTTTGTCTCTGAACGACTTTACTACTCCATAGCTTTGAGCAACTTATTTAATCTTCTCTGATCCCGTGTCCTCATCTGTGAAATAGGAACAATAACCTTAAAGAGTATAGGCCTTGAAACACTGAAGTATTTAGGACAGAAATGATCATATCTATAATTTGCTCTAAAATATTACCCAAAAAAAGGCATGTGTAGGTAAATGGAGAAAAACAGATGAAACAAGACCAGTCATGAGCTGATAATTGTTTAAGCTGGGTGATGGGGGTACATGAACATTCATGCCTTATATATGTTTAAAAGTTTACATAATAAAAGTTAAAATAAATATATATAACCCTTAATACAGGTTCTGGAGTTAAACTGGGTTTTAATCCTAGGTCTTCTGTTTATAAATTTTGTGACTTTAGGCAAGCTATATGACTTCTCTAAATTTGTTTCCACTTCTACCCCACGCCAACATCCCAAATCTTGAGATTTGTCTTCTGAGATCAGTGTTCTTTTCAACATTTATTATTCCCACACTCTTAAGAAACCCCCTCTTTGCTTTCTTTGCATATCAATTGTATGAATCCCTCTTTCTTTCCCTATCCTCATCTCCATTTGGTTTCATTACCTAACTTGGGCTCTATGGTTTGGCCTTCCAAAGGTATACCTTAATCACCATGCTGAAATCCCCTTCCTTTACTGTTTTCCAGGCCCACTTTATGAAACTATAAAATTGTACAGTTCTCCCTTGTCTTGACTCCACTATCCATTTTCCCCTCCTATTTTGAGTAAGACTTGCTAGATAGAAATTATAAAAATTATTGTCAGACTCATGACTTTCTTCTAATTTCAGTTGAAAACTCACTGCCTCTTTGTAGTCCTTTCATTCCTCACTTATAAACTCCTATCAAACTTCTTTCAGCAACTGTTGCAAACATGTTCCACTATTTTCAAGGCTCAAATTTACTGGAAGCAGAAGACCTTGCCTCTTACTTGATTGAAATCAAACTATAAATGCTCTCAACCTATTTTCCAGTAGGAGTCAGGATATCCCCCCATACTTGAGACTTACATATCCAACTGCCCTCGTGACCTCTCCCTTTGGATTTCAATGGCACCTACAAATATCCTACACAATTACTGATGTTTCTGGATGGTTTCTATTTTCCCTACTTTTTCTTGAGAGAAGAGACTATATTTCATTTATCTTTGGATCATCCAATAGTATATAGCACACAATTACTCAACTAATTAACAAAATTCCTGATCTTCCCCCAATCCTGCTCTTCCCACAGTCTTTGCCAGTTCAGTAAATGAAAATATCATCCTTCTGTATGGAACCATCCTGTATGGTTCCATGGGTGTTTGCTTTCCTGCACTACCCACCTCTGCATGCCTATGTGCTGAGCAGGTTCTCACCACAAAGGGGTTGTGGAGAACCCCTAGGGCACAAAGTGAGAAGTACAACAGCACAGGCCTGGCAACGTGCCATCAGGCTGTACCTGTGCAGAGGTGATTGAAGCCTGCATGATACCAGTGTCTGTTAGACTGAAGTTAGACTGAGGCAGAAAGGATCTGAATGCCATATGTCAAGAACTGAGGGTTTGTGATTTTACCCTACTCACAAGCTTACTAAGTAAGCCTGCCACAGTTTTATGGATGCTGACAGAAGACACTAGACTCCTAGGTCAGAGTCCAAGGACTTTTTAAATTCACGACAATAGCAATAGCCAGAGTATCAGTGTTTCTCTAAACCCCCAACTCTCATAGGGCAGTATAAAGACAAATTCCTACCCATGGGCTATAATACCAGTGAGGACCTGAGCTTAAAAAGCCTCAATTCTTTATAACGGTCAGTAAACATGCCTGACATCTTCTTCAGAAAGAGACACTATCTCTATCTTTTAAAAGCTGTTCACTCCCTCCTACACTGTTGGTGGGAATGCAAGCTGGTGCAGCCACTCTGGAAAACAGTATGGAGGCTCCTCAAAAAGTTGAAAATAGAGCTACCATATGATCCAGCAATGGCACTACTGGGTATTTACCCCAAAGATACAAAAATAGGGATCCGAAAGGGTACGTGCACCCCGATGTTTATAGCAGCAATGTCCACAATAGCCAAACTGTGGAAAGAGCCAAGATGTCCATCAACAGACGAATGGATAAAGAAGATGTGGTATATATATATACAATGGAATATTATGCAGCCATCAAAAGGAATGAGATCTTGCCATTTGCAACGACGTGGATGGAACTGGAGGGTATTATGCTGAGCGAAATAAGTCAAACAGAGAAAGACATGTATCATATGACCTCACTGATATGAGGAATTCTTAATCTCAGGAAACAAGCTGAGGGTTGCTGGAGTGGGGGGTGGGGTGGGAGGGATGGGGTGACTGAGTGATAGACACTGGGGAGGGTATGTGCTCTGGTAAGTGCTGTGAATTGTGCAAGACTGTTGAATCTCAGATCTGTACCTCTGAAACAAATAATGCAATATATGTTAAGAAAGAAAAAAAAAAAAGAATGTAGCAGGAGGGGAAGAATGAAGGGGGGGAAATTGGAGGGGTAGACGAACCACGAGAGACGGTGGACTCTGAAAAACAAACTGAGGGTTCTAGAGGGGAGGGGTGTGGGAGGATGGGTTAGCCAGGTGATGGGTATTGAGGAGGGCACGTTCTGCATGGAGCACTGGGTGTTATGCACAAACAATGAATCATGGAACACTATATCTAAAACTCATGATGTAATGTATGGGGATTAACATAACAATAAAAAATTTTAAAAAAAAGAAAAATAAAAATAAATAAAAGCTGTTCACTATAGGGGTGCCTGGCTGGGACCCTTTTAAAAGGGAGATTGACAACCCATAAAACTACCTGAACCTAGTTTTCTGAAAGATAAAGGGCCTGAAAGGGACTGAAAAATAAAGGTCCAGAAAAGTAAGTCATATAGAAGCAAAGATACAAATGAATGTGGCTTCACTTAATAAAACATAAAATTTCCATGCCTTTAGCCCTGGAATGAGATTCTCCAAAAACCAAAAAGAAACTGACCAAGAGCCCCAATTCTCTACCCTGGGTCCCCCTTTTCCCATGAGGATCTCTCACTCTGCTTCCCACTGCCACAACTAAAATGCTCCAGGGACTTGCCCCTTCCCTTCATAGTCTGGTTCAACTGCTTGCCAAAAATTCCTCCTTTGCTTCTCCTGATTATAGCTGAGACAAGCCTTGTTTTAAAAAGACTACAAAGGGTTAAGGAAAAATCTCAAAGTTAAAAAAGGAGAAAACCCTAAGGAAAACACATGAAGCATAGAAGGCAGGTCAGTTTGCACAGATTACAGTGTGTTCCTAACACAGTCAGTTAACTCTGAAGGTCACAAATTATGGCCCAATCCCTGCTACTGGAAGTAGCAACATTCTAGGCCCAAATATTATTACAGTATTGTCAGAGGCCCTCAGCTTCTCAGTCTCCACAGGGTAGACAATCTCATTTCTATAGTGATGGCTGATTCCTTTCCCCAGTTAAGCCATGACTGGTTACCTGGCTGGCTCAGTCAGTAGAGTGTGCTATTGTTTTTAAAGATTTTATTTTGGGGGCACCTGGGTGGCTCAGTCGGTTAAGCGTCTGCCTTCAGCTCAGGTCATGATCTCAGGGTCCTGGGATTGAGCCCTGCCTAGGGCTCCCTGCTCAGCGGGGAACCTGCTTCTCCCTCTCCCTCAAAAAAAAAAAAAATCTTTAATAAAAGATTTCATTTTTAAGTAATCTCTACACCCAACATAGGTCATGAACCTACCACCCGAGATCAAGAGTCACATACTCTAGAGAGGAGAGAGAAATAGATGGAGCACAAGGGATTATTAAGGCAGTGAGGGACGCCTGGGTGGCTCAGTCAGTTAAGCGTCTACCTTCGGCTCAGGTCATGATCCCAGGATCCTGGGATTGAGTCCCACATCGGGGTCCCTGCTCCGCGGGGAGCCTGCTTCTCTCGCTGCCTCTGCCTCTCTCTCTCTCTCTGTCTCTCATGAATAAATAAAAATCTTAAAAAAAAAAAAAGGCAGTGAAACTGTTCTGTATGACACTGTAATGGTAGATGAATTTCATTATACACTTGTCAAAATTCATTGAATGTACAACACAAAGAGTGAACCTTAATATAAACTATGGTCTTTAGTTAATAATAATGTATCAATATCAGTTCATCAATAGTAACAAACGTACCCCAGTAATGCCAGATGTTAATAGGATAGATGATGGTAGAGATTCCAGTCTGGGTTTAAAGGCCTGGGAACCAGGAGTGCAGGGCCAGGAGATCAGTGCCGCGCTCAAGCAGTCAGGCAGGAAGGGTTGAAATCTTCTTTCCTAAGCCTTGTTATTCTATTCAGGCCCTCAACAGATTGGAAGATGTCTACCCACATCAGGGAGGGCAAAGTGCTTTACTCAGTCCACCAATTCAAATGGTGATTTCATTTGGAAACATCCTCACAGACACAGTCAGAAACAACTTTTAGCCAAATATCTGGGCATCCCATAATCTAATCAAGTTGACACATAAAATTAACTATTGCACTGAGTATGCCTTTTTTTAAGAGTCCTGACTTTCAAAACTATGTTAACGTTTCACATGGATGGGAAATTAAAAATGTAATAGAAACAAATTACTCTAACCGTATCTCAAATGAATAACAAAACCACACTGATGAAGTGACCCAAGTAACTTTTGAACATAATATTTTGTCTATGTACCCTCAAACAAAAGAAGCAAATTTTAAAGTCTATATAGTAGGTTTATTTCTCACAGTAGTATGGGTTAGAAATTCTGAAACCATGTTATCTTAATTCTATTCTTTCCACAGATGAGGAGACACTTATTGGCTCAGGTCATGTAAGATACGGTTAGAGTAATTTGATCATGACTGGTGTCCTTATAAAAGGGGGAAATTTGGCTGCAAAGACATACATAGAGGGAAGACAATGTGAAAAGACAAAGGGAGAAGCTGCCCATCTACAAATCAAGGAAAAAGGCCCGGATACATCCTTCCCTCATGGCCCTCTGAAGAAACTAACCTTGTAAACACCTTAATTTTGGATTTCTGGCTTCCAGAACTGTGAGACAATAAAGCAGCCCAAGTGTCTATCCACAGATGGACAAAGATGTGGTATATATGGGGTGCCTGGATGGCTCAGATGGTTAAGCATCTGCCTTCAGCTCAGATCATGATCCCAGGGTCCTGGGATTGAGCCCCGTACTGGGCTCCCTGCTCAGCAGGAGCCTGCTTCTTCCCCTCCTTCTCCTGTTCCCCCTGCTTGTGCTCTCTCACTCTCTCAAATAAATAAAATCTTTCAAAAAAAAAAAAAAAAGATGTGACACACACACACACCCACAGTAATATTACTCAGCCATAAAAAAGGAATGAAATCTTACCATTTGCAACAACTTGGATGGGTCTAGAGAGTATAATGTGAAGTGAAATAAGCCAGTCAGAGAAAGACAACAAATATCATGTGATGTCACTTATATGTGGAATTTAAGAAACAAAACGAATGATCGAAGAAAAAAAGAGACAAAAACAGACTCTTAACTATAGAGAACAGATGGTTACCAGAAGGGAGGTGGGGGGATGGGTGAAATAGAGGATGGGAAGTAAGAGTACACTTATTATGATGAGCACTGAGTAATGGTTGAATCACTATATTGCACACTTGAAACTAATACAACACTGCACATTAATTATACTGGAATTTTAAAAATAAATAATTTTTTCTAATTAAAAAAAAAGAATCCTCAGTTATGGTCCCGATTCTGCCACTAGCCATTTTATGGCCTTTGAACAATACCTTAAACTCAGGCCTTGGTTTCTTATGCCCATTTATAAATAAGTACGCAAGATTCATACTTACTTTAACAAATACAGCTGAGGCTCTAATAAGCCAAGAACTAATTTCTTGAACTAAAACTTGCTAATGTATTAACAAAAAAAAGATCAGATGTCACTCAGAACCCTAATAACAAGTGTATTGTAATGAGGCCCTTCTGGAAATAATGCCCCACCTTTGTCATCTAAACCACATAAGAAGGAAATGGTGGCACTATGGCAACTGGTGAAGAAGATCTATTTACTTAGGTAGGGCCTTTCAATACCCTCAAATTATATTATGTGACTAGTGCTGATTGAGACAAAGCAGTCTCCATCTAGCATTCAATGTGCCCAGTAACATACCACGTATTATTGACAAACACGAAGACAATGCCCCTATTTTCTATTTCTATTATACGTTCAAGGTGATTTTTATTTTCTTTTTGAGATTTTCCTGTATTTTCCAGATGTTCACTAATGAACCTGAGTAACCTGTACAACTGGAAAGAAACACATCATTAAACTGGTCATAGTCTCATTATGCTAATATATGTCTTAAATACATGAACTCATCAGCCCAAAGAATGTGAAATATAAAAGATAATCTTTCTAAAATCTAAATATGTCTTTACTATGGAGTTAAGAATATCTGGAAACCCGGGGGCAGAGCAAGATGGCGGAGGAGTAGGAGACCTGGATTTCATCTGGTCTCAGGAATTTAGCTGGATAGGGATCAAACCATTCTGAACGCCTACAAACTCAACAGGAGATCGAAGAAAAGAATAGCAACAACTCTCTGAACACAAAAGCGACCACTTTCTGGAAGGTAGAACATGCGGAGAAGTGAATCCGAGGTGATATTCGGGAGGATATACGGCGGGGGCTCCTTCTGCCACTTCTGGCAAGTGATAGAGCAGCAGAGCACAAAATCAGAACTTTTAGAAGTCTGCTCCACTGAGGACGTCACTCCAGTGGCTAAGCGGGGGATGGAACCCTCATGGGACAGTGTGGTCTCAGGACCCTCGGGGTCACAGAAAGAACGGGGGTGCCTGAGTGCGGCAGAGCTCCCAGGTATCAGAGCGGGGAAGCTGGCTGCAGAGACAGACCGAGGTGCGGGCTCTCAGCTCAGGGTTGCCATAAACCGTGATCCACGGCACAGTCGGGCCACTGCTCCTCCAGCAGACACCCAACAAGTGGCAGATCCGGGGAGACTCCCCTTCCTCCCCCAGGAGGAGCAGCACAGGAGCGCACCTCAGGGATCTGCTGGGTTTGAAGACTCCACACCGAGTCGGATGCCAAAGATAGAAACAGTCGGTCACAGGCCAGGTGAGCACGGAGTGCGGCCGGAGACCAGGAAGACGGGAGTGATTGACTGCTTTTCTCTGGGGGCTCACTGAGGAGCGGGACCCCGAGTTCTCGGCTCCTCCAGGGCAGAGATTGGGAGGCCGCCATTTTCACTCTCAGCCTCCAAAGCTGTACGTAAAGCTTGCAGGGAACAAAAGATCCCGAGAGCAAATCCGAGCAGATTACTTAGCCCGGACCAGCAAGAGACGGGCAATTCCGCCTCCAGCAAAGACATCTGGGAACCACCGCAACAGGCCCCTCCCCCAGAAGATCAGCGAGAACAGCCAGCCAAGACCAAGTTTACTAATCAATGAGAATGGCAGACATCCAGTGCTAGGGGAATAATGCACATAGAATCCATGGCTTTGGGGCGCCTGGGTGGCTCAGTTGGTTAAGCGACTGCCTTCGGCTCAGGTCATGATCCTGGAGTCCCGGGATCGAGTCCCGCATCGGGCTCCCTGCCCGGCAGGGAGTCTGCTTCTCCCTCTGACTCTCCCCCCTCTCATGCTCTCTCTCTATCTCATTCTCTCTCAAATGAAAAAATAAAATCTTTAAAAAAAAAAAAAAAGAATCCATGGCTTTTTTACCATGATTCTTTAGTCTTTCAAAGTTAATTTTTTTTTAACTGTCTTCTTTTTCTTTTTTGAATTTTTCTTTTCCCCTTTTTCAACCAACATCTTATCAATCCCTTTTTTAAAAAACATTTTTATTTTTCATTTTTAGAGTCATATTCTATCCCTTCATAGTAGTTACCCTTATTTTTGGCATATATATATAAGTTGTTCTCTCTTTAAAATTTTGAGATAGTTTTTTCTAACAGATCAAAATATACCCTAAATCTCTACTGTATGGTTTTGTTCCACTCTCCTGCCTGATCACAATCTCTCCCTTTTTTTTTTCTCTTTTTCTTAAATCCTCTTCTTTCTCTTTTCAAACAACTTCTTAACAATTCCTTTTATAAAATTTTTTATAATTTTCATCTTTACAGTCATATTCCATCCCTTCATCATATCAACCCTTATTTTTGTACATATATATGTTTTTCTTTCGTTAAATTTTGGGAGGCACTTTCTTCTAACAGACCAAAATACACCCAAAATCTAGTGTGTGGCACGGATCTATGCACCAGCCTGATCATATATGATCATATTCTGTTTTTTTTGTTTTGTTTTGTTTTTCTTTGTTTTTATCTTTTTCTTTTTATTTTTTTTTCTTTTTCTTTTTTCTTTCCTTCCCTTTCTTTTCCCCGGTTTCAGGTCTCTTCTGATTTGTTTAGAGTATATATTCTGGGGACATTGTTACCCTGTTAGCATTTTGTTCTCTCATTAATCTATTCTCCTATGGACAAAATGACAAGATGGGAAAAAAATCACCTCAACAAAAAGAACAAGAGGTAGTACCTACTACCAGGGACCTACTCAATACGGACATTAGTACGATGTAGGATCTAGGGTTCAGAATGATCACTTTAAGATACTAGCTAGGCTTGAAAAAAGCATGGAAGTTATTAGAGAAACACTTTCTGGAGAAATAAAAGAACTAAAATCTAACCAAGTCGAAATAAAAAAGGCTATTAATGAGGTGCAATCAAAAATGGGGGCGCTAACTGCTAGGATAAATGAGGCAGAAGAGAGAGAATCAGTGATATAGAAGACCAAATGATGGAAAATAAAGAAGCTGAGAAAAAAGAGATAAACAACTACTGGATCACGAGGGCAGAATTCAAGAGATAAGTGATACAATAAGATGAAACAACATTAGAATAATTGGGATCCCAGAAAAACAAGAAAGAGAGGGAGGGGCAGAAGGTATATTGGAGCAAATTATAGCAGAGAACTTCCCTAATTTGGGGAAGGAAACAGGCATCAAAATCCAGGAGGCACAGAGAACCCCACTCAAAAATCAATAAAAATGGTCAACACCCCGACATCTAATAGTAAAACTTACGAATCTCAGAGACAAAGAGAAAATCCTGAAAGCAGGTCAGGAGAAGAGATATGTAACCTACAATGGAAGAAACATTAGATTGGCAACAGACCTATCCACAGAGACCTGGCAGGCCAGAAAGGACTGGCAGGATATATCAGAGCACTAAACGAGAAAAATATGCAGCCAAGAATACTATATCCAGCTAGGCTGTCATTGAAAATAGAAGGAGAGATAAAAAGCTTCCAGGACCAACAAAAACTAAAGGAATTTGCAAACACGAAACCAGCCCTACAAGAAATATTGAAAGGGGTCCTCTAAGCAAAGAGACAGCCTAAAAGCAACATAGACCAGAAAGGAACACAGACAATATACAGTAACAGTCACCTTACAGGCAATACAATGGCACTAAATTCCTATCTTTCAATAGTTACCCTGAATGTAAATGGGCTAAATGCCCCAATCAAAAGACACAGGCTATCAGATTGGATTAAAAAGCAAGACCCATCGATATGCTGTCTGCAAGAGACTCATTTTAGACCCAAAGACACCTCCAGATTGAAAGTGAGGGGGTGGAAAACCATTTACTATGCTAATGGACACCAAAAGAAAGCTGGGGTGGCAATCCTTATAGCAGACAAATCAGATTTTAAACCAAAGACTGTAATAAGAGATGAGGAAGGACACTATATCCTACTTAAAGGGCCTATCGAACAAGAAGATCTAACAATTGTAAATATCTATGCCCCTAACATGGGAGCAGCCAGTTATATAAGGCAATTAATAACAGAAGCAAAGAAACACATCGACAACAATACAATAATAGTGGGGGACTTTAACACCCCCCCTCACTGAAATGGACAGATCATCTAAGCAAAAGATCAACAAGGAAATAAAGACTTTAAATGACACACTGGACCAAATGGACTTCACAGATATATTCAGAACATTCCATCCCAAAGCAACAGAATACACATTCTTCGCTAGTGCCCATGGAACATTCCCCAGAATCAATCAATCCTAGGTCACAAATCAGGTCTCAACCGGTACCAAAAGATTGGGATCATTCCCTGCCTATTTTCAGACCACAATGCTTTGCAACTAGAACTCAATCACAAGAGGAAAGTCAGAAAGAACTCAAATACATGGAGACTAAAGAACATCCTACTAAAGAATGAATGGGTCAACCAGGAAATTAAAGAAGAATTAAAAAAATTCATGGATACCAATGAAAATGAAAACACAACTATTCAAAATCTTTGGGATGCAGCAAAGGCAGTCCTAAGAGGAAAGTATATAGCAATACAAGCCTTTCTCAAGAAACAAGAAAGGTCTCAAGTACACAACCTAACCCTACACCTAAAGGAGCTGGAGAAAGAACAGCAAATAAAGCCTAAACCCAGCAGGAGAAGAGAAATAATAAAGATCAGAGCAGAAATCAATGAAATAGAAACCAAAAGAACAGTAGAACAGATCAACGAAACTAGGAACTGGTTCTTTGAAAGAATGACAAGATTAATAAACCCCTGGCCAGACTTATCAAAAAGAAAAGAGAAATGACCCAAATCAACAAAATCATGAATGAAAGAGGAGACATCACAACCAACACCAAAGAAATACAAACAATTATAAGAACATATTATGAGCAACTCTATGCCAGCAAATTAGATAACCTGGAAGAAATGGATGCATTCCTAGAGATGTATCAACTACCAAAACTGAACCAGGAAGAAATAGAAAACCTGAACAGACCTATAACCACTAAGGAAATTGAAGCAGTCATCAAAAATCTCCCAACAAACAAAATCCCAGGGCCAGAGGGCTTCCCAGGGGAATTCTATCAAACATTTCAAGAAGAATTAATAACTATTCTTCTGAAACTGTTCCATAAAAGAGAAATGGAAGGAAAACCTCCAAACTCATTTTATGAGGCCACCATTACCTTGATCCCCAAACCAGACAAAGACCCCATCAAAAAGGAGAATTACAGACCAATATCCCTGATGAACATGGATGCAAAAATTCTCACCAAAATACTAGCCAATAGGATCCAACAGCACATTAAAAGGATTATTCACCATGACCAAGTGGGATTTATCCCTGGGCTGCAAGGTTGGTTCAACATCTGCAAATCAATCAACGTGATACAATACATTAACAAAAGAAAGAATAAGAATGATATGATCCTCTCAATAGATACAGAAAAAGCATTTGACAAAGTACAGCATCCTTTCTTGATCAAAACTCTTCAGAGTATAGGCATAGAGGGTACATACCTCAATATCATAAAAGCCATCTATGAAAAACCTACAGGGAATGTCATCCTCAATGGGGAAAAACTGAGAGCTTTCCCCCTAAGGTCAGGAACGTGGCAGGGATGTCCACTATCACCATTGCTATTCAGCATAGTATTAGAAGTCCTAGCCACAGCAATCAGAAAACAAAAAGAAATCAAAGGCATCCAAATCGGCAAAGAAGAAGTCAAATTCTCACTCTTTGCAGATGATATGATACGTTATGTGGAAAACCCAAAAGACTCCACCCCAAAACTGCCAGAACTCATACAGGAATTCAGTCAAGTGGCAGGATATAAAATCAATGCACAGAAATCAGTGGCATTCCTATACACCAACAACAAGACAGAAGAAAGAGAAATTAAGGAGTCGATCCCATTTACAATTGCACCCAAAACCATAAGATACCTAGGAATAAATCTAACCAAAGAGGCAAAGGATCTGTACTCAGAAAACTATAAAGTACTCATGAAAGAAATTGAGGAAGACACAAAGAAATGGAAAATGTTCCATGCTCATGGATTGGAAGAACAAATATTGTGAAGATGTCAATGCTACCTAGAGCAATCTACACATTCAATGCAATCCCTATCAAAATACCATCCACTTTTTTCAAAGAAATGGAACAAATAATCTTAAAATTTGTATGGAACCAGAAAAGACCCCAAATAGCCAGAGGAATGTTGAAAAAGAAAAGCAAAGCTGGCGGCATCACAATTCCAGACTTCCAGCTCTATTACAAAGCTGTCATCATCAAGACAGTATGGTACTGGCACAAAAACAGGCACATAGATCAATGGAACAGAATAGAGAGCCCAGAAATGGACCCTCAACTCTATGGTCAACTGATCTTCGACAAAGCAGGAAAGAATGTCCAATGGAAAAAAGACAGTCTCTTCAACAAACGGTGTTGGGAAAATTGGACAGCCAATTGCAGAAGAATGAAACTGGACCATTTCCTTGCACCACACACTAAAATAGACTCCAAATGGTTGAAAGACCTAAATGTGAGACAGGAGTCCATCAAAATCCTAAAGGAGAACACAGGCAGCAACTTCTTCGACCTCAGCCGCAGCAACTTCTTCCTAGAAACATCACCAAAGGCAAGGGAAGCAAGGGCAAAAATGAACTATTGGGACTTCATCAAGATAAAAAGCTTTTGCACAGCAAAGGAAACAGTCAACAAAACCAAAAGACAACTGACAGAATGGGAGAAGATATTTGCAAGTGACATATCAGATAAAGGGCTAGTATCCAAAATCTATAAAGAACTTATCAAACTCAACACCCAAAGAACAAAGAATCCAATGAAGAAATGGGCAGAAGACATGAACAGACATTTTTCCAAAGAAGACATCCAAATGGCCAACAGACACATGAAAAAGTGCTCAATATCGCTCGGCATCAGGGAAATCCAAATCAAAACCTCAATGAGATATCACCTCAAACCAGTCAGAATGGCTAAAATTAACAAGTCAGGAAACGACAGATGTTTGCGGGATGCAGAGAAAGGGGAACCCTCCTACACTGTTGGTGGGAATGCAAGCTGGTGCAGCCACTCTGGAAAACAGTATGGAGGTTCCTCAAAAAGTTGAAAATAGAGCTATCCTACAACCCAGCAATTGCACTACTCGGTATTTACCCCTAAAGATACAAATGTAGGGATCCAAAGGGGTACCTGCACCCCAATGTTTATAGCAGCAATGTCCACAATAGCCAAACTGTGGAAAGAGCCAAGATGTCCATCGACAGATGAATGGATAAGGAAGATGTGGTATATATATATATATACAATGGAATATTATGCAGCCATCAAAAGGAATGAGATCTTGCCATTTGCAACGACGTGAATAGAACTGGAGGGTGTTATGCTGAGCAAAATAAGTCCATCAGAAAAAGACATGTATCCTATGACCTCACTGATATGAGGAATTCTTTTTTTTTTTTTTAAAGATTTATTTATTTATTTGAGAGAGCGAGAATGAGAGAGAGTACATGAGAGGGGGGAGGGTCAGAGGGAGAAGCAGGCTCCTCGCTGAGCAGGGAGCCCGATGCGGGACTCGATCCCGGGACTCCAGGATCATGACCTGAGCCGAAGGCAGTTGCTTAACCAACTGAGCCACCCAGGCGCCCGATATGAGGAATTCTTAATCTCAGGAAACAAACTGAGGTTTGCTGGAGTGGTGGGGGGTGGGAAGGATGGGGTGGCTGGGTGATAGACATTGGGGAGGGTATGTGCTATGGTGAGCGCAGTGAATTGTGCAAGACTGTTGAATCACAGATCTGTACCTCTGAAACAAATAATACAATATATGTTAAAAAAAAAAAAAAAAAAAAAAAGAAGAAGAAGATAGCAGGAGGGGAAGAATGAATGGGTGGAAGTCGGAGGGGGAGTCGAACCATGAGAGACGATGGACTCTGAAAAACAAACTGAGGGTTCTAGAGGCGAGGGGGCTGGAGGAGATGGGTTAGCCTTGTGATGGGTATTAAAGAGGGCACATTCTGCATGGAGCACTGGGTGTTATACACAAACAATGTATCATGGAACACTACATCAAAAACTAATGATGTAATGTATGGTGATTAACATAACAATAAAAAATTTTTTTAAATCCAGGGGGAAAAGTAATCTACAAAAAAACCTTCTAAAACTAAGAAGTGTGTTAGAAAGTTCATAAGATATAAGGTGTTGAGAGGCAATTCTGGGGTACCTCACTGGCTCAGTCAGAGGAGCGTGAGACTCTTGATCTTGGGGTCATGAGTTCAAGCCCCACGTTGGGTATACAGATTACTTAAAAAAAAAAAAGAAAAGGAAAGAAAGAGAGGCAATTCTGCTTGGATTTCTCACTTTTCTGTGCATCTTTCAGGCAGAGGCCCTTACAGTGTTTGATCTGGACTGTCTTTTCAAAGATCTTGTGCAGCTGGTGTTGCACAGGATTGCTGGTGTCAGCAATGAGGATCTAGAGCTTTTAAAAGATCAGAAACATTAGACATTCATTTGGTTCAGCTCCAAGCAGCCACCACTCCACTCAGAACAAAATGTAATATAAAGCCTTGTTTATTGGCATGTAGCTGCTCTTTCCCTTCTCATTCCCGCTCCCTCTCTTCCCATCCATTCCCTCTACCCAGATGCTTTAAAAAAAAAAAAAAAAAAGACCAAGGTTTGGGCGAAGGTCCTCCTCTCTGCAAGAGGAATATATAAGTCTATATGTATCTACCTGAATATGCTAGGGAACCTCAAGAGTGAGAGACTCAAATTTTTATGGCCATCCTACCTGGACTCTTGTAAGGAGAGAGCACCCACATCAATTGATAGAGTCTGGACATGGTTCATCATGCAGGAAGGAAGCTAAAGCGACCTTACAGGAGGGGTGCTCTCAGTTGATTTAGCTACTACTGTTTCTACATCTGAATGTTATGTAGGAACTGATGGGTTGTATGCTGGTACTTCCCCATCCTACAAGCGCCAGAGGGCATCATCCCAATAAGAAAGAGCCTCACATAAAAATGTGCTAGTGGGACAAACTCTTCTACCATTTGCTACCAGTGGGTGGGTTAAGATTTAATGCAAATGCCTCACCCTCTCGTGCCCCAAAGCATTCACTATAGGGATGATGTGCATTTGGGTGGTTAGCCAGTTAGAAGCCTCAACTTCAATGGCCTTGATGGGGAGTAACACATCCCTTCTAATAGAGAAGGCTGGTAAATCCCAATAAGAGTCGGGGGCTTGATAACAAAGTTTTTTGGAACTGTGAATCAAATAAACAGATTCACAGGGCTCAATCCTCCTGAAAGTCAAGGAAAAACTGCTGTCTCTGCTTCCCTCTCCCAAAATGGAAGCCTTATTCTGCTCTTTGGAAGCTGGGGATAGTACATGCTTCATTTGGGCATTCGACGTGGTCCTTTATACTGGCTAACCCACAAACCGATATCATTTGAGTGTAGTGCGAAACAACAGACTTCACTGGAAGCTGCACAGCAGGGTGGCATGCTTGGTACCTTGGGGGCTCCATATCTCTAATAACCACTTGGAACCAAAAGTCTCTGTGACTGATGATTTTGTTAACGAGAGCTTCTGGGGAAGGGAGGCAGCCTCCATGTGGAAGTGCCTCTGGGGTTTTTGACTCAGTGTCTCCCTGTCAGGGTTACCAGGTACACCCCTTCTGAAAAGCAGCTATTAGCTTGCTACAGAGCTGTGGTCAAAACTGAATGACTGACCCATGTAAGCCTTATAAATCTCTGGCCCAATATCCCATTTTTGGATGACTCAACTCAAACTCTATGACTGAAAATGTGAACAGGGCTCACAAAACCTTGCTACATTATCAAATGTAAATGATATGTTCAAGAACAGCCAGCCTGGCCCCACAGACATCCAGACTTCACAGAAAAAAAGAGGCAGCTATCTCTCTGAGGAAAGTTTTGCCATCCACTCAGTCATGTGAACTATTTTACTGGCTCATTGGACCCTCAATTCACAGATTCCCCTAAATTCTGAGCCTGGTTTGGCTAAGCAAAAACTCAGTAGTTTTCACTGGACTGCAGCCACTGTCCAATCTCAGTGCCAGCACTGCAACACCAAAAATGGACATGGCACCTGCACCCAGAGGAGAGAACTCAAGGTCCTTCTCAGAGCTCTGGCTAATACTGCCTGATGAACCTTGCTTTGTGCTTACTGACTCTTGGGCTTTTTCCAGTGGCCTAGATATCTGGTTTGCCACTTTGAAAACTACAGATTTAGGGCGCCTGGGTGGCTCAGTTGGTTAAGCGACTGCCTTCGGCTCAGGTCATGATCCTGGAGTCCTGGGATCGAGTCCTGCGTCGGGCTCCCTGCTCAGCGGGGAGTCTGCTTTTCCCTCTGACCCTCCTCCCGCTCATGCTCTCTGTCTCTCATTCTCTCTCTCTCAAATAAATAAATAAAATCTTTAAAAAAAAAAAAAAAAAAAAGAAAACTACAGATTGGCAGATTAAAGACACCCCTTTTTGAGGTCATGAACTGTGGAAACAAATTACAGCTGCTGACCTAACTTTCTGGGGCCCTCATGTAGATGCCCACAGAAAGGGCCCATTCTCCGATGAGACTGCTCAGAATCAAGCTGCTAACTGGGCCTACACTGCTCTGGTTGCTACTATCCTCCTGCCTGCAGCCATCATCATACCAGACATGACAACACATCCACCATCACAAAAAAGGCACAGAGGGAAGGGCTCTGTTTCTGTGGAGGCTGCCTCTGCATTCCAGACCTGTGACTCCTGCCCAAAGTTGGCCTGGCTGTCTCCTGGCGGACTGACATTTAACATCCTCACCCCACCCCCTCCCACACCTCAGCCTATTTCTTGATGATGCCTCATCACTGATGACACTTAATCAGGTTATGGTGCTGTTGTTTCAGCCCAAGCACCCAACCACAGTCACTCTGTTGTGATCCCTGAGACCACTATGTGTCACACGTGTTTGGTTTTCTGGACAATTTGCAACTTGACCATAATACACCATTTATCAAAAAAATTTATTCACAATGGGCTGACAAGGTATTCAATGGATCTTCTGTACTCCCTGCCATCTACAGGCATTTGGTATTCTTAAGCACTGAAACAGCCTCCATAAAAATCAACATGAAAAGGTTTTTGACCACTTCCCTGATATCCTGGTCTGCATACCTTACTAAGGCAGTTGGTCACTAAATGTGGCTGTCCCTAGAAAAAGATCATTTCTTCTCTGCCACGTCCTGTGTAATGATCAGGATGAAATCTTGGCAGTTTCTTAAAAAATTAAGCATATGCTTACCATAGAGCCCAGCAAATCTAACTTCTAAATATGTACCCTAGAGAAATAAAAACTTGTGTTCACACAAAAACCTGTACATGAAAGTTTATAGTAAGCCTATACATACCTAAAACTAGAAACCCAAATGTCCTGCAATCGGTGAATGGGTAAAAATTATGGTGTATTCATGTAATGAATAGTATTTAGCAACAAAAGGGAACAAATTATTGCTAAATGAAACAACGTGGATGAATCTTGAAGGTATTTTGCTAGGAAAAAAAGGCACCCTCAAAGGTTTCATTCTGCATGTTTCCATTAATATGACATTCATGAAACAACAAAACTACAGTGATAAAGAACCAATATGGAGGTTGCCAGTGATTTGGGAGGAGTGTGTGGCTAAAGTGGAGTAGAATGAAGGAATTTTGGGGGATAGTAAAACTGTTGTGTACTTGACTAGCCCAGAGATTCATGAGTCCGTACATATATTAAAATTCGAAGAACTGTATGCCAAAAGAAAAGTCAATTTTACTGAATGTTAATTGAAAAAAATAAAATAAAAAGTGAGGAGGACTATAGTCTTCAAAAATGTCAATTTTTAAATTCTTTTTTTAAATTGAGATATAACTCTCATCATATAACATATATTAGTTTTCAGGTGTACAATATAATGATTCGCTATTTGTATATATTGTGAAATGATCACCATGGTAAGTCTCATTAACATCTGTTACCATAGACAAAATCAATTCTTTTCTTGTGATGAGAACTTTTAAGACCACTCTTCTAGAAATTTTCAAATATGCAATACAGTATTATTAAATATAGTCACCATGCTGTACATTACATTCCCATGATAAATAATATAACTGGAAGTTTGTACCTTTTGACCACTTTTACCCATTTTACCCGCTCCCCACCTCCTGTCTCTGGCAACCACCAATCTGTTCTCTGCTATGAGCTTGGTTGTTGGGGGGGGGGGGGGTTGATAAAATGTCAAAAATATAAAAGAATTAACCAAAATGTCAATTTTATAAAAGACCAAGAAATGTCTGTGGAAATGTTCCTGATTAAAGATGACTAAAGAGACATGACAATTAAATGCAATATGACCCTAGATCAGATCTCATACTGGAAGCAGAAAAATATAGCTAGAATCCTTTATATTAATAGAACAAATATCACTGTAGTTGCAGGTCTAAGCTTACTCAAAACCTGGAAAAAAATGATTGGTGAACTCAAGTTCCATTCCACTGACCCTTTCCTACATGAATTAATAGAGTCAATTTAGTATTCATAGAGTGCCTGTTATATACAGGGCAACAGAAAGTCATCTTTTCTCCAAGCGCTTCTCAAAGTCTTGAGTTTTTCTAATTCTACCTGCCAAACTATTTACTCACTCTTCTTTAATAGTTAGTTTGCTGCCATAGAAACATTAAAATGTTTGATGGCTTTTAGGAGTTAGTTGCTAGTTTTTTTTTAAAAGGTTGTTTAAGATTATCTTTCTAGTCCCCAAGAAAGTCACTCATTTTACAACACTGCACAATGTCCAGATTTATGGATATATTCTCAAGTCAGCTCATTATAGAGAGATAATTTGTGTTTTTCTCAAGTTGGCAAACTTTTCCTCCCAAGACATGTATAATGCCGTTACAAGTAACAGTAAATCCCAATGCTAACTGGCTCACGTAATAGAGATAATGTATAGACTCATTCATCATAGATTGATCAGCACTCCAGCTTTATTCTTCTGACTCTCTTGATTCTGCCTTTTTCCTGATAATCAGTTTTGTCCTCAGGCTGCCTTCCTTCATAGTGGCAAATGTCTACCAACAGCAATCAGGGCTGTATGTTTCTTCAATCATATTCAAAGAAAGAGAAAACATTATCACTTAAATCAAAATGTGAAACAGAAGTACCAAATGTCACTGACTGTATACCTTACATCACACACTTTCCCTGAATCAATCCCAGCCAAAAACTAGGTGCTACACACTATCAAAGAAGAACAGATGTTGGGGAGGACACTATACTGTCTACAATAATTGTTCTTTCTCTGTTAGTTATATATCTCTTTACTTAGTAATAATTAGCTACCATTTATTTGATATATACTGTAGGTTGCCTCTTCACATCCTTACAGCCAGATCAAACTCCAGGGAGCTAAGTTGTATATTCCAATTACCTCAGTTAATGACCTTTGTTGTAAACATGAGGGGGAAGTAAGGATGACAGCAAACCATTTCACCAACCAATCAGGTCACAACAGCAGCTTTGACCACTGAAACAGCAAATCTAATGATTGTGCCCTCAGAAGTAAGGATCCTTGCTCTCTTCTCCGGTTTGGTGTCTTCCCCCGTCTCTGTCCCGACTGCCTGAGAGAGGCCGTCTCTTTTGCTTCCTACCACATCATAATGAGTTCAGAGTCCTCTCGAGCAGAGCACCCTGGGGGACCTCCTCACAGCCTCTAGAGCAAGAAATGCTTGTTTCAGGGGAAGCGCCATCCTTGGCTCCATCAGCTTCCTAGGGAGCTCACACGGCACCCTGCTGGACAACATCTGCCTAAGAAACCCCTCGAAATCAGCTGTCTGTCTGACAGGCACTCTGAGGATTCCCCTAAAGAGCAAGGTAGCGGGCCTTTCGGGGGTGCCTACCCCCCAATACAGTACTCCCATCATCTTTACAGGATTTTAAGATATGGAAAACGAGGCCCTGGGGGTTAATTTCCCCAATTCTCATAGCTAATAAATGGCAGTGGCAGGATTCAAACCTATCAGGGTTTGTGTCACTCAACACCAGGGTTTGACCCACCTCAAACCAGGGCTTGAACGTGCGAAAACCTCCCACTCCCCCGGTTAGGCAGCAGCCGCAAGGCGGGAGTGGAGGGTGAGCTGGCAGCCGGCGGGGCGGGGCGCGTGCGGGGACCCGCCTCCTGGAGCAGAAGCGGAAGCGGAAGCGTCACCGGGCTGTAGCTATGGAGACGCGGGGGGGTGGGGCCACCACCCCCGCCCCCGAAGAAGCGCGACCTTTAACCTGGAGCCGAGGGTACGTCAGAGGCGGCCGCAGACGGAAGTGCGGAGGCGGCGGCGGCTGGGCAGAGGGGTTGCCGGGCTGTGGGGTTTCGTGGCCACTGCGGGCCGGCTGCCATGGAGGTAACGCTGCCGGGGCGGCCGGACTGGGACCCGGGCCCACCACCTTCCTGCCGGGCCTTCCCGCGCCGCGGTTTGGGATACGGGGATGGGCGCCGTGTGAGGGCTTTGCAGCCTCCCTTCCGCTCCCCGCAGCCCCGCAGCCCCGCGCTGTCCTGGTCTCCCCCTTGCCCCAGACTCAGCCCCCGCGGTTATCTGGCCCCTTTACAGCCAGACAGTATACGATTTGTCACAGCGACAGATCCCCTCCTTCCCCAATTCTTTCTCACGTAGGAGTTTCCTACGCTTGATTCCACGGAAGGGCTTTTACCTATAAAGGTTCCAGCGTTCCGTCTGGGATTCGGAAAAGAGTTCGGACACCTGGGTTTGATTTTGTTTTGCAGGATCCTGTTCAAGATGGGATGGCTTCCCCAGCCACCCCTGGGACCGGGAAATCTAAGGTGAAGAGAATACAGTACTTGACTAGCGGGTTCACCTAAGAGTGGAAGGGTGATGAATGGAGAACTTTGGCATGGGTCGGTGGGGTGGCCTATTTAAAAGAAATACTTCTCCAAGGGATCTCAATTTTAGTTCCCACAGTAACCAATCTGTTATTTATTCTTTTTGAAGTTTCCTGCTATGAGAAGAGTTGACTTTTTGTTTACTTCCTGCTTCTGGTTAATGCTGCTGAGAGATTCTGCAATTTTTCAAACATTAAACAAAGCAATCTAATTTACGAGGATTTATATAGTGTAGTGGAAAGAGCAGTGACATAAGTAGACCTCTCCTATGATGTAAAAAAAGAGTTGAATTAGGTAATATTTATGGTCCCATACAACATTTAATATTCAATGATTCTAAAAAGATGGTGGTTTATTGCTTGCATACTAAGTTTTTGGCACTTACCTGAACACTCAGTTACTTCATTTAAGCCTCATGGTAAGCTTAAATGGTAAGACAGGTACTTTTATTATCCAGATTTTACAGATGAGAAAACTGAGTCCCAAGGGTTAAGTGATTTCCCTGATTTCTTAAAAAGACTTAATGCACCCTGATTCGTCTTGTTACTGTAATTATGCTTACATGTTTTCATGTAGCCAAAGACTTATTTCAGCCTTGAATAGAGTAATTTTACAGCTCCAGGGAACTTTAAGTAGAATTAGTCCCAGTCCCCTAATTTTACAATTAAATCAAAACGCAGAAAGTGTCTTAACCTAAACAAGAATATATGTACATAAGAGGTTATGTGCTGTTGTTTTACATTTCATAGTAATTGCTCACCTAGTAATTATTAAGTTGAAGTTGCATTTGCTACTTTTTAAAAATGTGGTTTGGTTGACATAAAGATTTATTCAGTAGGATGTTTTTAAGAGGACATTATGGTTTTGTGTGTGTGTGTGGTATAATAGAAACATGAGTTATAACAAACTGGTAACATCATTACATCTTTCAGCTGGAAACATTGCCCAAGGAAGATCTTATCAAGTTTGCCAAGAAACAGATGATGCTAATACAGAAAGCTAAATCCCGATGTACAGGTATTGTGTTGAAAATATTCATCTTCACCACAATCTCATTGAAACATGGTTAAAAATAGTAGGTTTTTAATAGTATATTAGCTTATTTTGTTTACCAGTATATCCAATAAAATCATAATTATAGTGAAATCTATTACTATTTAACATTCTAACCATTTGCCTGTGTTTTTTTTTTTTTTTTTTTTTTTTTTTACCATTTCACATCACTAAACTGCAGTTATCTTTGAATTATTAAAATAAAGTCAGGGAAAAGGATCTTAAATTGTTAAAATTAAGCACTTTTTTTTTTTTTTTACTCATTTGGATTGTATGTTGGTCTGAAAAAGCATTTTTTTTTTCTAGAGCAATCAGTTGAAATGTTAGAGACATAAGGTTGTGAGCCCAAAGGGTTTGTAAAAAGATGCCTCAAGTAAAGGAATAAAAGATTTCCATTCCTGGAATGTTGAAGTATATTTATTTGCTGAAGTTGATTGATTGCCTATTCACCTTTATATTCCAAAAGGATGTAGATATTAGTATCCTTTTTAATATATGTGGTGAGGCCATGAATTTCCTGTGACTAACAAATGCTAACTGCCCAGCCTAAAAGCCGAGATTTATGTTGTACTAGAAAAGGTCAAATTGTGTTTAGGGAGATTGGATCAGCTTGTGATAAAGAGAGTAATGTATTTGGAAAGGTGTTCTAGGCTCCAGACCTAGACATGAGTTAATGAAATAGGTTAGCATTTATGCTTAACATGAGGTTAGTTGTTGCTTTAAGATTATACAGTAAGAAGTTATTTACAGCTAAAATAATATGTCTGGGATTTGCTACAAAAGTATCAGGATGGGTAAGAAAAAAGGAAAAGGGAGAAGTGCCGGGATGAAACAAGAGTCCGTGTAATAATTGCTGAATTAAGGTGATGGGTGTATTAATCATACTGTTCTTTCTACTTTTCTTATTTGTCTGGAGTTTTCCATAAGAAAAAGGAAAATAAAAGGTAATACTGGGTAAAGTTAATACTTTCTCAAAATATCTGCTGCTTAAATGTATTCTAATTTGTAGTGGGTTTTTTTTTTTTTTAAGAATGTACTTATCACGCTAGACAATAATTATTTTCTTCATTTCTGAACTGGAATTTTTTTAATAATTATTTAGAATTGGAGAAAGAAATTGAGGAATTGAAATCAAAACCTGTTGCTGGAGGAACTGATGATATTATTAAGGTAATGCAACAGTTGCAGATATTGCTTTAATTTTTATATATTTACTTAGAGAAAATGTCTAATGACAAATCAAATTTCCTTTAAAGCTGTCAGTCTGCCAGAGCCCTGTCTGGCTTTCTGTCCCTGTTTGTCCACTTCCTCCCTGC
Source organism: Halichoerus grypus (assembly GCF_964656455.1). Lineage (NCBI taxonomy): Eukaryota > Metazoa > Chordata > Mammalia > Carnivora > Phocidae > Halichoerus > Halichoerus grypus. The sequence continues at coordinate 80,968,425 of NC_135721.1, read as the reverse complement.
CCTTGGTTAAGTTTTTTACCTCTCTGGTTGCCTGTAAAAAGAGTTAAATGACCTCTCCATCCCTTTCTGTTCTAAAATGAGTGTTCCTCTCTCTCGTCTTCATCCCACACACTCTGTAATTAGGGGGTTGCCTTAATCACAGCCCTGCTCTTCCCTCTCCCCCTCAGAAAACCCATGCTCAGGACTTTGATGATGATTTTTAGGCTAATAGATACATATAATCTGTTAATAGACATATATTCCTGGATGTGACTACTGACATTTTGAGCTGTTTGGGGAAAGAAATATTCACCCATTTTTCTTGTCTTCATATTCATATTCAGACCAAATCCCCTTGCCTGGACAACCAGTGGCAGCCCTGTTTTTCAGGACTTTTAACTTTAGAGACTCTTCAGTTTTTCTGTTTCCTTTATCCTCTACGTGTGTCAGCCACCAGTGACTTCTAGTTCCTTCAGGATAACACTGTAGTTTATCAGTATGCTTTCTCCATTTCCATGGCTGTATGGTAAATGCCTCGTGTCATACTTGACTTTTTTTGATACCTCCCTAACCAGGCTCTCTTCTCTTTTCAGTTTTACATGCTTTTACTAGATCATAGGGTACTGTTTTTATTTTGTTATTCCCTGTCAAAGAAGCTGAATTGGTTATTCTTATTTACATGCCCTTAATGCTGACTAAATGCCTACCCCACCCCCAGTTTGGCCTAATCTTCTTTAGAGTTTCTTTTACTTCTCAAAGCTCTGCAGTAATCTTTTTCCTTTTCTGTATTTATAATTTGAGTCTTGATATCTGTTCTTTGATTATAAGTTTATAAATTATCTTATTTTCTTACTAGGGGGCTCCCAACTTGTGAGCAGTGTACAATTGAAGGACTCCCAGAGAGTTACTGTAAGAGAGCTTTAAATCCCCATGGATATCTCACACGATTGCTTTGTTCTTTATTTAGCTAAGACAGTATATAAAGCATGCATAGTGTGCACAAATACCATTTGGATTCACAGTGTACTGATTTACTTAAGTATTAGTGAATTCATAGTAGTTTTCTTTGCTTATTTGGTCATTTTGTATTTTATTAATCAGTGATAGCTGAAGTAAAACTACTTGATATTTACCTAAGAGTATTGACTCTAGAGCCAGACACCCTGATTCAGATCTTTGGGTCCCTGCTCTGCCATGTATTACCTACGTGGCCATACCTAAGTTTCTTTCCTTTCAGTTCCTTCACCTGTAGACTAGAGAAAATAATAATAATACCTACTGTTCATAGAGGTGTTGTATTTTGAGTTAATACATGCTTAGAACTTAAAATTGCATCGGTCACATAAGTTCTCAATAATTTATTGTAGGGACGCCTGGGTGGCTCATTCGGTTAAGTGTCTGCCTTCGGCTTGGGTCATGATCCCAGGGTGCTGGGATCGAGTCCCGCATCGGGCTCCCTGCTCGGGGGAGCCTGCTTCTCCCTCTCCCTGCTTCCCCCATTTGCACTCCCCCCCTTTGCTTGTACTATCTCTCGCTATCTCTCTCTCTCAAATAAAAAAAATCTTTTAAAAAAATAAAAAATTCATTGTAATATATGTTATTGGCATATTTTATTTGTGGGGGTATTTAATACATACACACTAAAAAGGGGTTTTTGTATAATTTAGTATCAGTTAACTCTTAGCCCTTGAAATACTTGTTATACAGTTGCATTCCAGAATATCTAAATATCTGCCCCTTATTTCCTCCTTATTCCCGAGCAGTGTATTCTCCCTTTCTGTCAAAACTGCTAAAGAGGAGATTAGAAAATTTCTCTAAGTTAACGAGCTTTACTTTTCAGGTTAATTTCATATTAAAGCATGTTATCCTCACCACTCAAGTTTCAGAAAGTAAGTTTGGTAAAATTCATGAGAACAAAACCTTTGGCTTCTAATTCTAATGAGAGAATTACTTTGGGGAGTGAAAGAGATATGTATCAGTTATTCTGCTGCTATAAGTAATTTTTCTATTTTAGAAAAATCCTATACTGCAATATAATACATTCTCTACACCTCTGGAAAACTTCTAAGTTTTATCTCTTCATTAGAAAAAGTACACTAGAAAAATGAGGCTCTGAATACAGAATTTTCTGTTTTTCCTATAATGTTAAAAATTTATGGCTTTTTATAAGTTTTAATTGTAATTAAAATTTCTGGAAATCATCTTATTTCTGGTAGTGATCTTCTAGTGCATTGGGATACATCTAAAATTTTATTCAAAGCTGACGTGTTTGACTTCTATTTTAAATATAGGAATAATAATCCATATTTTCCATGTCAAAATTTGAAGTGTATGGTATTATAGTGAACTTATATGCTGCTGCTAAATGCAAGGGGAAGGTGAAAACTGCATGTTAAGAGAATGGAATTTCTAGTACAGTCATTCTTGTTACTATCTCTTTGCTGGAATCAAATCTATGTTTGCTAAAAAATAACTGTCCATTCTGTGCCTCTAACCTTCAAGGTTTTTTACAGCTGTTTTCAGTTAATGGCCTCTATATATCTCCTAAATTTAATGAATGTATTTAGGCTTCCCCTGATATTTACCAGTCAGAAGTTTATATTGCAATACATTATGTAATGTGAAAAACTCATTTTAAAACTAAAACTGTTTTAACCAAAGTAATATATGCATATGATTTACCAATAATGCTAATAACTAAAGAGCTTATTATAATACTAAATAACAGAATTATTTCTGTTTCTAAAAATATATGGTTATACTGCTATTCTTTGATTTATCCATTTAGACATTTAGCTCTTAACTTGCTGCTACAGCAGATGAAAATTTAGCTATCTTTCACAACAACTCTTACTTTCGGTCAAATAGATCAAATAACCTTTTCCATTTTTTCCTGGACCACCTCCTTCTAGAGCCTTCTGTCCTACACTAATTTGTTCTGGTCATTCTCTTGGTCTGCCGCACAGTTTTCCTGGAATTGGCCTTGTGCTGTAATCCTGTGAATTTCTATACTGCTTTCCTATTATTGGCCCCTGTTTGCTAGGTGACATGTCATTGACTTTCTTCGTTAACCTATCTTATATAGAGTATGTCTTTCTGTAGCATTCTAAGAAGGGATGTTTGGGAGGAAAAATGTTGTCATCCCATATTTTAAAATGGCTTTATTCTACCCCTGTCTGAATAATAGCTATAACTTTATATAAAACTCTAAATTTTCTGCATCTGTTTTGTTTTTGTTAAAGTTTTTCTTTATTTCATGTAAGTTCAGAGGCAAGCAAATCTAGGGTGATAGTGGACTAATACTTATTTAGGATTTTAACATTATTTAGATTTTAACCTTTAGGATTAACTTTATCTGGATTCGTGGTGAATTGGATTTATGATTTTCCTGTTTGTAAAGTCCTCGGATATTTGTATCAAGTTATGCAAATTTTATAGAATAACTTGGGAATTGCTTCTTATTTTGTCTGAGTAAGTTCATATGTAATTGGGATAATCTGTTCTTTGAAAATTTGATGGAATTCACCTGTAAAACTCTTCTTCTGTTTTCTTTAGTGGACAATTTTTAAGCCACTAGTTTCATTTTTAAATAGTTATAGTATTAATTATGGTTTTTAATTTTTTCTTGAGTTAATGAAGCTATATTTTTCTAGCAATTTTTATTCCTTTCATTTCAGTTGTTAATGTTGTTGCCAAATAATTGTTTGTAATATTCTCTTTAACTCTTTAATCTCTGATTTATATGTAAATATGTTTCCTTTTTATTTTTATGATTGTGACTTCTGTCTTCTCTTGGTCAGTCTTGCTAGAGGTTGTTTCATTAGCATTTTTTTTTCAAAGAACTGATTCTTGTTGATTTAATTTCTGTTTCATTAACTTCCTATCCTGTTTAATTTCTGCAGAGAACAAACCTGTCTCTGAGGAAGAAGGGACACGAGTGATTTCTTGCCTGTTATTCTAACCACTCCCTATTCAGGTTTTCAACCAATCCCCAATTTTTGAATCCCACACATTATACTTCCCTTAACAGTATCTGGGGCCTCCGATTTCTGAGCATTTAGTTTTCTAGAGTATTTGCCAGCTTCTCATATGTGTTTCCTTGTGAAGGTACTGTGAGTTATACTTTTCCTCTTTCTAATTCAGTTGCTCCTCCACTTTTTAGTTTTCAAAAAATATGGTGAAATTTCCCATATCCTCACTTCTTTTCTCCTTTTCTCTTTGTTCTTGTGTATAGACCTTTTTAAGTCTTTTATCCTTACTTCAGTGTGGTTTGGAAAAGGTGAAGAGAAAATTATGCATGTGGTCAATCCACCATGTTTAACCTCAGGCAAACAAATCATCCTGTTCCAAAACAGGCATTGACTGAACGTCTGGATGCCATTCTTCTGGAAAAAGCAGAGACTGAGCAACAGTGTCTTTGTCTGAAGAAGGAAAATAGTAAAATGAAGCAAGAGGTTGAGGTAAGGCAACAGTTTATTGTTTGGTTTTTTATTTGTTAACTAATATGGTCATGAATTTTAGAGCTAAGACCTTAACGAGCATCTGATCTGATTATAATAATTTACAAGAAAACAAGTTGATATCTAAAAAGAAAAATCATTAAAAATCATCTGGATACATAGAAATGGAGTCAATGTTGTTGCATTGCTTAATCTTACTTATTGCTATAATGTCATTCTTTATTAAAAATTAATCAAGATTACATATTTTGTGAAACAGTACTTAAGTTGATTCTCACACGTACTCTAAATATCATTATCTGTTCAGTTCTAGGATACTCAATTGCCTTTTGGGTCTGAGCTAATTTTCTCCAAAAGTCCCTTATTATTTTACTCAGGAGATACTAATTAAAGTCTTGTGACTTAATGCAACTTACATAATTTATCACTTTTTAAAAGGAAATTAAACTCAGAGATTTCTTATTTCTTAGTTATTATTTTGTGTTTTCTTGTCTTTTTAGTTATTACTTTGAATAACATATTTAATACTGCTGATGTGCAGTATATTGTCATACTTAAGGTAGTCACAGCCTGTGCAGAATTCTTGGAATCTCAGTATCATATTTCTCTATGTACATTTTTGCTCACTTCCTTTTCTAATTAGCCTGTGGCTAATATTTTTCCTGAAGGCAGGTGTTTCTTTTGTCTTAAATAATTTTTGTGTGCTTGTTTTTGTAATAGGATTCTGTAACTAAGATCAAAGAGGTGAACAAGGAGTTTGAACAATCGCAAAGAAACTATGTGAAAGAAATTGAAAATCTGAAAAATGAATTAATGGCAGTACACTCCAAGCACAGTGAAGATAAAGCTAGCTTGCAAAAGGAACTGGAAGAAGTAACCAAAAAACAATTAGAACTTTCTGAACAACTTAAATTCCAGGGTGACTGTGAAGATAATGTTAAAAAACTACAAGAGGAGATTCAGAATATCAGGCCAGCCTTTGAGGAGCAAATTTTGTATCTACAAAAACAACTAAGAGCTGCCACAAATGAAAAGGAGAAAGAAATTACTCATCTCCAAGAAGTCATTGAGGCTAATTCCCAGCATTACCAAAAAGATGTTATTAGTTTGCAAAAAGAGCTTTTGCAATTGAAAGCTACACACCAAGAGCAGGTTAAAGAATTGATGTGCCAAATTGAAGCATCTGCTAAAGAACGTGAAGCAGAAGTAAATAATTTAAACCAGCTAAAGGAGAATTTAGTCAGACAAGGTGAGGCAAGTGAGAAGAACACTCAGGAGAAATATGACTGTGAATTAGAAAACTTAGAGAATGCACCAAATGCAAACCATGAAAATCAGATGTGTCCTTTGGTCTTAAAAGAAGATGCTTTTGTAGAACGAGTAGTAAACGAAAAAGTCAAACATTTAGAAAATACCTTAAAAGAATTGGAGTCTCAACATAGTATCTTAAAAGATGAGGTAACTTACATGAATAATCTTAAATTAAAACTTGAAATTGATGCACAACATATAAAAGATGAGTTTTTTCATGAACGGGAAGACTTGGAGTTTAAAATTAATGAATTGTTGCTAGCTAAAGAAGAACAGGGTTGTGTAATTGAAAAATTAAAATCTGAGCTAGAAGATTCAAATAAACAATTTTGCTATACTGTAGAAAAACATAACAAAGAAGTACAGAGTCTTAAGGAACAACATCAAAAAGAAATATCAGAACTAAATGAGACATTTTTGTCAGGCTCAGAAAAAGAAAAATTAACATTAATGTTTGAAATACAGGGTCTTAAGGAGCAATGTGAAAACCTACAGCAAGAAAAGCAAGAAGCAATTTTAAATTATGAGAGTTTGCGAGAGATTATGGAAATCTTACAAACAGAACTGGGGGAATCTGCTGGGAAAATAAGTCAAGAGTTTGAATCAATGAAGCAACAGCAAGCATCTGATGTTAATGAACTTCAACAGAAGCTCAGAACTGCTTTTAATGAAAAAGATGCTCTTCTTGAAACTGTGAATCATCTCCAGAGAGAAAACGAAAAGTTATCCCAACAAGAATTAGTATCAGAACTTGAAAATACCATAAAAAGTCTTCAAGAAAAGAATGAATTATGTTTAGTTAGTCTCAGTCAGAGAGATACCATGTTACAAGAATTTGAAGCAAAGATAAATTCTCTTACTGAGGAAAAAAATATTTTCATAGGAAAAATAAAATCTTCTCATGAAGAGATGGATAATCTCCATAAAAAATGTGAAAGGGAAGAAAGATTGGTCATAGAACTTAGGGAAAAAGTGGAACAAACTAGCCAGTACAACAGTGAACTAGAACAAAAGGTAAATGAATTAACGGGAGAACTAGAAGAAACTTTAAAAGAAAAGGATCAAAATAACCAAAAACTAGAAAAGCTTATGATTCGATTAAAAATTATTTCTGAAGACCAGGAAGCACTGTCATCTGAAGTGAAGTCTCCTTATGAGGAAAATAATAGATTAAGTTCAGAAAAGAACGAGTTAAATAGGGATTTGGAAGCTCTCCTGTCCCAAAAAGAAGGAGCTTTTATGCTTACGGAACACATTTCTGAATTAGAAAAGAAACTTCAGTTAGTGGTTGCAGAACGAGATAATTTAAGTACACTGCTTGAAAATGAGCAGGTTCAGAAGTTATTTGTCAAAACTCAGTTGTATGGTTTTCTTAAGCAGATGGAGTCCAAAATTTCAGAAGAAAATGAAGAACAAGATGTTGTGAATGTCCTGCAAGCAATAGGTGAATCCTTAACTAAAATAAATGAGGAAAAACACAACATGATTTTTCACTATGATAAAAGGGCAGCAGAGTTAGAAAAAAAGATTGAGTGCCTTCAAGAAGAGAATACAGTTCAGTGTGAAGAACTTCGATCTTTACTAAGAGACCATGAACAAGAGAAAGGTCTCTTAAGGAAAGAGTTAGAAGAAACACTGTCACATAAAGAGGACTTGCAGTCTGATCTTCTAGAAATGAAGAATGCTAATGAAAAAACAAGACTTGAAAATCAGAATCTTTTAAGTCAAGTTGAAGAAGCCTCTCAAAAATTATGTAGCAAAAATGAAACCCATAAGGTAAAAGAACAGCGTTTTGTAAAGGAACATGAAAATCTGAGGCTATCACTAGAACAAAAAGAAGCCGAATTACAGGATGTGAGAGCAGAGTTGTTATTATTAAAGGTACTCTTATTTCAATTTTATTAATTTAAATAAATTCTTAATTCTAGTCCTAGATTCGAGAAAATATATACATTAAATTTTTACACTTAGAAGTAAATTTTCATCATTTAAGCTCAAATGACAATTTTCTGAAAGTACAGTAAACATTTTCGTGTTGTGTATCCTCTATCCACATTGGTCACTTTTTGGTTTTAGATCATTTTAGAATCTTGATCTTGCATAAGATTAAATGATTAAGGGGTTAAATGTCCTGGTTAAAATTGTGCAACCAGTCACCACTAAAACTACATAATGAAAAAGACTTGAATTTCATTCTTGTGTGATATACATAATACCTTTCTTAAAGAGCACTGTTGAGCAGAAAAGTGGGCTATTGCAGTATTTAACTTTAGCCAAAATATTAGATTTTTCTCCAAAAATTTATGAAAGTATGATAAACAATAATCATTTAATCTTTCCCTATTGCATTGAGTTTGATATGTGTCAGGTTATTCATCTTGGCCTTGGATACTACTGTTTGTTTGTTTTTTTATAGTAAATACTATATGCCTAATAAGGTCAGGATTACCTGGTCTGTCAAGGTAGGAAAAAGACTTCATCAAATTCCCTTTTATGTGAATTTTCTTTAATGAGGATTTTCTCATGCATGACATGATGGCCAGTTCATCGTGGGGAATGAAGTGATTTTCTTTTTGTTTTTCCTATAAAATCTAGGATTCCTTAGAGAAACCACCTGTAGAAAATGATCAACCTTCTTTAGTAAAAGAGCTGGAAGAAAAAATAGGTAAGTATGGTTTTGCATATATTGTTGCAATGAATTACACAGATTCTTGTAGTGTTAGAGTCTGTTGAGAAATGTAGTAACCAGTTAATGAGTTGTTTAATCATAATAACTAGCTGTCTCTTTCTAATGTCCCCATTCTTGCTTCTCTGCCATCTGTTTGCCTTCCCTTCCAAAATTACCACTTTCTTGTTTAATCCAAAGGACTGATGTGATTCCCTTTATAAATGGTTCCATGATTGTTTTGGGATTTTTCATTCATTTAGCAAACTTTATTTGAATGCCAGACTATATTAATAGCAGAGTGATTAAGATACAGACCATGTCTTCAAAGAGTTCAGTGCCAGAAGGGGCTGTTATTGCAGTAGTTTGAGGTGTGGACAAGATACAGTGCTGGCGCTACAGGAAGGCATGATTAACTGTCTTGAGTTAGGAAAAAACATCACAGAATAGGCTGTACTTTTGTTGTGTCTTGAAGAATGAGAAATTTGACAAGAGAAGAGGCAGGAGGGAACAGCAGGTGCATGTATGTTAATATATATAAGATTAAGGAGCATACCAAGAAGTTCCTGGAGAGGCAGGAGTCCCGTCACAAAAGCAAAAGAACGTGTGCAGAGCAATTGGGACTTTTTCCTAACGCATCTTCATCATACTAACATTACGCGGTAGCTATTTTATTCCCATTTAAAAATGAAGAAACAAATACTTAGAAGTATTAAGTAATGTGCCCATAATCCTTCAGTTTAGTGCCCAATTAGTCTGATGGAGAAGAGGGAGAGGAGGAAGTTGTAAGATTTTATGATGAATCCTATTTTCTTGAGGTGGATAATTGAGGCAGGTAGAGTTAGATGAAATTAGGAACTCAGTTTGAGACATGTTATATAACAACCCTAATGGAAATGTCAGGTAGATTGCTAAATATGCAAATCTGGAGTTAGGGGGAGGGAGCTAGACCAGAGATAAAAAGTTGTAGTTAACATAATAGTTGCATTAAAAGCCATAAAATGGAGATCACCAAGGAAGTGAATGTAGAAAAAAGAAGACCAGAGACAATTAATCTGTCATTTAGAAATCTGAAAGACAGGAACAGCAAAGGAGATTGAGAAGGAGTAGCCAGTGAGTTAGGAAAACCCAGAGCATAAAATGTCTTAGAAATTAAGACCAATGAAGTGCAAGTGATAGAAGTGTTTCAAAAGGGAACAAATATTTAACCATGGCAAATGCTGCTATAGGTCAGGTAACATTAGTACAATGAACTAATCATTAGATTACGCAGCATAGAGGTCATTAGTAACTTGATAACCTGTTCTGTGATATGCTAAGGCCAGAGCCTGATTGAAATGAGTTCAAGAAAAAAAATGGGGGAAGAGAAATTTGAGAGCATGTGTACACAACTCTTACACGGAGTTTTGCTATACAAGAAAGAGATGAGACAATAGCCAGATGGGAAGTGTGGCGATTTGCCTTTTTGTGTGTGTGCGATGTTTCACCAGTCCTTTTGTGACCTCTTCCCATCCTCTTTGGTCCTTCCACTGTTTGCTCTTAGCTTTAAAGCCCTTGATATTTTCCTTTTTGCATGTTGGGAAAAAATCCATTAGGGGGATTTGCTGCACAAGAAAGAGGGAGCATTGCTGCACTGATGCCTGAGTGGGTGAGAAGGTTATAGAATGAAATGCAGAAGTGGAACAGCTGGCCAGTGCTGCACACACACAGAACAGTCACCTGTAGCAGCAGAGGAAGGCAGAGGCTGTGAGCACAGGTGCATCTAGAATAACGAGCAAGAACAGAAATTCAGATCGTGACTTAAGCAGAAATAGCAAGAATTAAGATCTGGAACACAGGAGTTGAAATAGAGGAGATGGCTAAAGACATTAAGGGAGAGATCAGGATTGGGTACGTAAAACACATTATGGGTTTAGTTGTAAAAATTACACCTGCCAACCAAGAGGAGTGTGCCTATAGAGCCTAAGTATTTAACTGTGTCTGGTATTTCCCCTACATGACCCTGATTTGCAGATTGCCACCGAAAGTCCTACAGTACTTGAGTTTCTGGGAAATCTTTTTTTTTTTTTTTTTAAGATTTTATTTATTTATTTGAAGGAGAGAGAGCACAAGTGGGGGTGGGGAAGGGCAAAGGGAGAGGGAGAAGCTAACTCCTCACTGAGCAGGGAACCCGATAAGGGGCTTGATTCTAGGACCCTGAGATCTTGATCTGAGCCAAAGGCAGACTCTTAACCAACTGAGCCACCCAGGTGCCCTCTAGGAAATCTTCTAACATTAAAGGAGTACTACCACCCTCTCTAATTTCTAGCTGCTTATGAAATGATTTTTAAGAAAAGTAGGCTATTTTGATTGATTGCAGGAAATTTTTTACATTGTTTGCCTTGCTTAGGCAATGAATAAGCTTTCACTTAAAAAATATTAATATTTTTGCTATTTATTTCATTACTTTTAATTCCAAATTACAGATTTTGTGTTCCCAGTTAAAGGTCAATTTCAAAGGCTAAAGTAAGTAAATTGGGTTTTTTTCCTTTTGAGTTCATATATAATTCTTTCATTTTGTGTTTTTAGGATATCTGGAAAAAGAATCCAAAGAGAAAGAGGAAAAAATAAATAAGATAAAACTGGTTGCTGTGAAGGCAAAGAAAGAACTAGATTCTAGCAAAAAAGAGGTAAGGGGACTTAAAAATGCAAGCTTCAAGAATTTTACATGTTAGAAAATCTAGTACTTCTGTCCATAAAAAACTTCTTATATTTAAAATAGGCCCAGAGTCTACGAGAAGAGCTAGAATCTGTTCGATCAGAAAAGGATCAGTTGTCTACTTCCATGAGAGATCTCATTCAAGGAGCAGAAAGCTATAAGGTAAAAATAGTTATTTTAATAGCAAGTTATATTTGTAACTTCTAAGTTAAGGAATGTACTAGAAATGTGAAACTCTTGTCCATAACACAGTCACCTTGTATTTTTTAGTAAATCCTTTTTTCTATTTTTTTGTGTAATGTGGTAGCATCCTAGTATCAAGATTTTAAGTGTCTAAGCTTTAAAGTTCCTTCAAGCTATTATTTTTTTAAAACTAAAATTCTGTTTTGGGATTTCCTAATAAAATAAGTAACAAAAAAGATGGCTATTATTACTGTTATTATTTTATATTCTGGCCAAGTGAATAAACTTGAAGCTCAAACAACAGTTTAAAAAGAAAGTGAATGCATTATTTGGAGGTAATAATGCTTGTCAACCTAACATGAGAATCTATTATAAAAAAAAAATAAAATGAGAGTGCAATGACATCATTAAATGTAAGATAAATGCCATTACATTCTTTTATGTATCTATTTGGCAAATATTTATACAGTCAGGCCGAATACTGAGTTCTAGGGAGGTGCAGTCAACCAAATACACTAAATTTGTGCCCTCTTAGGACTTAAATTCCAGTGGCAATAATAAAAAGTAGACAAAAATATAAGAAACTTACTGTGTAGAACAATAAATGTGGGTGGTAGGGACAAGAAAGTAAGCCAAGTGGGATTGATTGAAAGAAGAAAATTCCATAATAGCCAAAAAATAAAATTTTTGGAAGAACTTTAATGAGAAAATTTGGCCTTCATGAAGAAAACTACAGAACATATATATGGCAACTATTATTATTTGAAATACTAGTTTTCAGGTTGGTTTACATGTTCCAAAACAATCTCACTAAAAAATCTAGGATTTTTTTTGACTGGGCAATCTTGATCATTCTAAGTTTCAAATGGAAAATAAGCTCACAAGAATAGTTAATACTTTTTAAGTGAAAAAAGAAAATGGACATCTTGCTTTAGCAGATGCTAAAATTTATTATGAAACCATAATAATGTGATACAGGTCTGATGTAGAAATAAGACATTAACAGAAGACATAGAGACTTCTGTATAACAACAAACACTTCTAGGCCAGGCTCTCTTCTAAGCACTTTACATATCTTATCACACTTAATTCTCAAAAGAACCCCAAGAAATATGTTACTAACATTGCTAGTTTACAAGTGAGGAATCCGAGGCACAAAGAGATTAAGAGACTCAAATCACAGAGCAAGTAACATAGTAAAGCTAGGATTGGATTCAGGCAGTCTGGTTCCAGATCTGTTCTAACACCAAGTAAGCTATGCTATATACTACTCCAGTAAGATCTAAAAACATAGAAACCAACAAAGAAGGAATTAAATAACTATTTCAGAATAATTTAGTCAGATTTTTACTTCACTCCCACACACCAAAATAAATTCTAGATGGATTTAAAGAGTTTTGTCAAATGTGAAAGGGATTTTTAAAAACCCAGTATAAGACACTTAATCATTTGAGTTCTGGATATGAAATATGTTTCTAAACTTAAAGCAGTTAAAGAAGTTACAAAGAAAAAGAGACTGAACTATAATAAAAATATAAAATTAACATGAAAATATGACAGGGGATTAATATCCTTAATATATAAAGGTATCTGACAAATTCATTTTGTAAAACACTTATTTGAGTTTAAATATAGGCTTGTCTTTTATGAGCCATTAGCAATTTGCTTCTTTCAATTTTAAGAACCCCATAATATGTTTTATTAATTTTTCCTCCATGGGTAGACCAGGTATGCCAGATTCTTTGTTTAGAATATAGATTTCAAAAGTCTGAAAAAAGAGAATAGAATATCAACTGTGAGACAAGAACAGAAGGTATAACTGCAATAATGAGAATACTCATAGGAAAAGACATGCCTTTCAACAAATGTAAAAAGCTCTTTGGAAAATGATATAGGTCAGACTCAGAAAAGGCAACACAATATTGAAGAAGAACAAAATGGGAGGATTAACCTGACCTCAAGACTTAACTATAACACTACAGCAATCAAGACAATGTGGTGTTGGTGAAAGAATAGACAGATAGATCAGTGGAACAGAATAGAGAGCCCAGAAAAAGACCCACATAAATATAGTCAACTGTTCTTTGACAGTAGAGCAAAGGTAATCTTTTCAACAAATGGTGCTGGAACAACTGGACATGCACATACAAAACAAACGGAATCTAGACACAGACCTTATGTCCTTCACAAAAATTAACTCAGTGGATCACAAGCCTAAATGTAAAACATAAGACATGAAATTCCTAGAAGATAATGGGATAAAACCTAGTTAATTTGGGTATGGCAATGACTTTTTAGATAGAACACCAAAGGCCTGACCCATTAAAGAATTGATAAGCTATATATACTTCATTTAAATTACAAATTGCTGTTCTGTGAAAGATAATATCAAGAGAATGAGAAGGCATAGACTGGGAGAAAATATTTGCAAAGGACATATATCTGATGAAGGACTGTTATCCCAAAATATGCAAAGAACCACTAAAACTCAACCGAAACCTGATTTTAAAAATGGGCCAAAAACTTCACAGATACCACACCAAAGAAGATAAAGAGATGGCAAATAAGCATATAAAGATACTCCACACCATATGTTATCAGGGAAGTACAAATGAAAACAATGAGATAACCACTGCACACCTATTAGAATGGCCAGAATCTGAAACACCAACACTACCAAATGCTGACAAGGACATGGAGCAACAGGAACTCTCATTTAGGAACTCTGGTGGGGTTGCAAAAGAGTAAGTACGGACATTTGGGGAGAAATTTGGCAGTTTCTTACGAAACTAAACCTACTCTTACCATACAATCTAGTAACCATTGGTATTTACCCAACGCAGTTGAAAACATACCCACACAAAAACCTGCACATAGGTGTTTATAGCAGCTGTATTTATAATTGCCAAAATTTGGGAACAACCAGAGTGGCCTTCAGTAGGTGAATAGATAAGCTGTGGTACATTCAAACAATGGAGTATTATTCAGCACTAAAAAGAAATGAGCTATCAAGCCATGAAAAGGTGTGGAGGAAACTTAAATGTATACTATTACCAAGCAAAAGAAGCCAATCTGAAATGTCTACATAATGTATGATTCCAACTATATGACATTCTGGAAAAGGCAAAAGACAGTTGAGAAAAAAAGCAATCAGTGGTACCCAGGGGTTTGGGGAAGGAAGGGATAAATAAGTGGGGGGAAAATGGAAAGAGGTGGGAAAATCCTCTGTGGATTTTTAGCTTGTGAAACTACTCTGTATGATAATCTATAATGGAGGATGTATGTCATTTTAAATTTTTCCAAACCTAGAGAATGTATAACACCAAAAGTAAACCCTAATGTAAACTATGGACTTTGGAGGATGATGTGTCCTTGTAGGGTCATCAGTTACAATAAATGTACCACTGTGGTGGGGCTTGTTGATAATGTCAGAGGCTCTGCATTTGGGGTGGAGGGGTAATGGGAAATCTATGTACCTTCCTCTCAGTATTGGTGTGAACCTAAAACTGCTCTAAAGAAAAAAAAATGAAGTCTATTAAAACATTTTTAAAAATAGGTTTTATAGTTGTAAAATTTTCTAAATCTTTGAGTAAGGTAGGAATTTCATTTGTGATGAAACATCAGGATTTAAGATTAAATCAGCAGTGCTGATATGTTTAAGAATGATGATCACTGGGGTGCTTGGGTTGCTCAGTTGTTGTGCATCTGCCTTCGGCTCGGGTCGTGGTCCCAGCGTCCTGGGATCGAGCCCCACATCGGGCTCCCTGCTCTGCAGGGGGCCTGCTTCTCCCTCTCCCACTCCCCCTGCTTGCGTTCCCTCTCTCGCTCTGTCTCTGTCTGTCAGATAAATAAAATCTTAAAAAAAAAAAAAATGATAATCACTAAAAGCAAAGCAAACCTGGAGACATCACAATTCTGGACTTCAAGCTATATTACAAACTGTAATCATCAAGACAGTATGGTATTGGCACAAAAACAGACACATAGATCAATGGAACAGAAAAGAAAAGCCATATATAGACCCACAACTATATGGTCAATTAATCTTCGAGAAAGCAGAAATGAATACTTGATGGAAAAAATCTCTTCAATAAATGCTTTTGGGAAAACTGGACAACAACTTACAAAAGAATGAAACTGGACCACTTTCTTACACTACACAAAAATAAATTCAAAATGGATGGAAAACCTAAATGTGAGACAGAAAACCATCAAAATCCTAGAGGAGAACACAGGCAGCAACCTCTTTGACCTCAGCCACCTGAGCCACCCCAACTTCTTACTAGACATGTTGCCGGGAGCAAGGGAAACAAAAGCAAGAATGAACTATTAGGACTTCATCAAGATAAAAAGCTTTTGCACAGCAAAGGAAGAAGTCAACAAAACCAAAAGACAACTGACAGAATGGGAGAAGGTATTTGCAAATGACATATCTGATAAAGGGTTCGTATCCAAAATCTATAAAACTCAACACCCAAAAACTAAATAATCCAGTTAAGAAATGGGTAGAAGATATGAACAGACATTTTTCCAAAGAAGACATCCAGATGACTAGCAGACACATTTTTTTTAAAGATTTTGATTTATTTATTTGTCAGAGCACACGCACAAGCAGGGGGAGCAGCAGGCAGAGGGAGAAGCAGGCTCCCCGCTGAGCAAGACCCTATGACCTGAGCCGAAGGCAGGCACTTAACTAACTGAGCCACCCAGGCATCCCTAGCAGATACATTTTAAAAAGATGCTCAACATCACTTATCCTCAGGGAAATACAAATCAAAACTACAATGAGATACCACCTCACTCTTGTCAGAATAGCTAAAATTAACAACTCAGGAGACAACAGACGTTGGTGAGGTTGTGGAGAAAGGGAAACCTTACACTGTTGGTGGGAATGCAAGCTGGTGCAGCCACTCTGGAAAACAGTACAGAGGTTCCTCAAAAAGTTGAAAATAGAGCTACCCTACGACCCAGCAATTGCACTACTGGGTAGTAGTAGGATACAAAAAGTGATTCAAAGGGGTACATGCACCCTGATATTTATAGCAGCATTATCAACAATAGCCAAACTATAGAAAGAACCCAAATGTCCATTGACAGATGAATGGATAAAGAAGATGTGGCATATATACATTCACACACACACACACACACACACACACACACACACACAATGGAATGTTACTCAGCCATCAAAAAGAATGAAATCTTGCCATTTGCAACAACGTAGATGGAGCTAGAGTGTATTATGCTAAGCAAAATAAGTCAGAAAAACACAAGTACCATATGATTTCACTCATATGTGGAATTTAAGAAACAAAACAGATGAACATAGCAGAAGGGAAAAAGAGGAATTAACTATAGAGAACAAACTGAGGGTTGATGGGGGGAGGCGGGGGGGGATGGGCTAAATGGGTGATGAGTATTAAGGAGGGCACTTGTGATGAGCACTGGGAATTATATGTAAGTGATGTATCACCAAATTCTACACCTGAAACCAATTTTACCATATATATTACTAGTATTTAAATAAAAAATGAAATTAAAAAAAAATTATCGCTTTTTGTAAAAACAGACTTATAACTGAGCAAGTATAAGAATATAAATATAAATATATATTAGGTTCCTTAAGGAGCATCAATATTAGGATGCTCAGTAATTTTGTGGATTACTTGTGAATTTGGCTAGTTTCTTTTTCCAGTCTTCGTATCACTTATAATCATCATCTTTATCAGTTGTTTTTTTTTTTAAGATCTGAACATGCAACAGTTCTGAAGGGATGATAATTCATAATTACTCTTTGCTGAGAAGAAGCATCAGCATATGCATCAAGGAAATTAGACCATTGCGTGCATGGCATTCATTTTTTGTTCCAGTGCTCCCCTTAGGAATAATATATGATTATAGTCAGAATTTCCTGTAGGGAGCCATTATTTACTAGAGTCAGCTTTGATACTCAATTTTTGCAGTCCTTGACAACTATTAGAACCATAGCGAGTAAAAACAAAGAAGACCAGATAGAGTTTAAGAGGATAAAGATCTCTGATCTGTGGAGTTAGAGGAATTTACACAAATGCAAAACAAACGTGAAATCTTCTCTCTGTGGAAAAGAACACAAATGATTTCTCAATATGCCAGGAAGTAACAGAATCCTCAGACAAATAAACATGAACAAACAAATTTATAAGCCAGCTTCTAGATTCCCAATTCCTGGCTTTTACCTATCACAAGATGGATAGACCATAAAATTGAAACCCAGATTCTAACACTCAGCTACCAGTGTGGATAATAGTTGATTATGTATAAATCAGAATTAGAAACAAAATTAGATTTGGCCAAGAATCAGATTTGGCAAGCAGGAATCAGAAAGAGCATATAATTGTCACACACGAGACCCCAAAGGAGTCTGGGAAGGGGAGCCAAGGACTCAAGAGGTCCTGGTCTGGATGAAGGCCACTTTTGAGACTTTCCAAAGTAAACTTTCAAAGAAAACTCAGATTTTGTTTGTTATTATGCACAAAAATTCATTTATGTGAAGGAGAACAGTCAGTAGTTCTCCAGGAACAAAAGTGAAAACAGGATTTATAAGAGAGGAGAGAGGAAGAAAAAAAAAAAAATATCCCACATACAGTCTGGAAACAGTGAATCTCATGTACATATTTTGGAGGATAACCTGATTTGCTAGTATGTCACAAAAAGGCCAGTCTGGGCATTTTGTTCTTGAGTAGGCACAAACCAGAAATATTAAAGAAAATTCCATTGGTTTTAGAGTTCAGAAAATGTTAAACATTTTGCCACAGAGTATGAGACACTGTTTTTATAAAATATCTTCCTATGTTCCTCCATTAGCACTTCTACCTTATATTAGGCTGGGCCTAAAACATTTCCCTATCAGAATTCTTTAGGTGGAGTTAGTTAAGGCAACCAAGTTAAACTTTTTCTTCTCCTTCTCTAACTTTTGTTTATGTTTCAGAAGTTTATTTTTGTTGATGACTAGAATATTTAACTTGCAGATACTATATTGTATAAATGTAAAATCATTTTGCTAATAGTTCCTCCCCATACTAAAAGTCATCTGAATTATACTAATTTTATTATATAATGCCAGTTAGATATTCTACCAAATGTTGAATTTAAATACTTTAAGCTTTCAGAATGGACTCATAAATGTTATATCAAGATGGTTTGATAATACAGTCTGGTTGAATGTATAATAATTGCCTGAAGTTAAATCCTTTTGCCTTTTTTTGAAGAATCTTTTATTAGAATATGATAAGCAGTCAGAGCAGCTGGATGTGGAAAAAGAACGTGCTAATAATTTTGAGCATCACATAGAAGACCTTACAAGACAATTAAGGAATTCAACTTTTCAGGTAAAAAAAAATTTTGAGGTATAATTGACATATAACATTATGTTACTTTAGTTTCAGGTGTACAACATCATGATTTGTATATATTGTGAAATCTAGTTAATACCTGCCACCATACATAGTTAAAGAATTTTTTTCTTGCAATTAGAATTTTAAGGTTTACTCTTTTAGCAACTTTCAAATATTCAATACCTTATTAACTATAGCACTATGCTATATATTACATTTCATGGTTTATTTATTTTATAACTGTACGTTTGCACCCTTTGACCCCCTTCACTGATTTCACCCACACCCCACCCTGTGCCTCTGGCAACATCTCTTCTCTCTATGAGCTTAGCTGTTATTTTTTTTCAATTCTACATATAAGTGAAATCATACAGTATTTGTCTTTATCTGACTTACTTCACTTAGCATACTGCTCTCAAGGTCCATTCATGTTGTCACAGATGGCAAGATTTCATACTTCTGTATGGCCAAATAATATTCTATTGTATGAATACACCACATTTTCTTTATCCATTCATCCATCACTGATCACTTAGGTTGTATCCTTTATCCTGGCTATTGTTAGTCATGCTGCAGTGAATATGGCTGTACATATATCTTTTTGAGTTAGTGTTTTTGTTTTCTTTGAATAAATACACAGAAGTGGAATTATTGGATCATATGGTAGTTCTGTTTTTAATTTTTTAAGGAACTTCCCATACTGTTTTCCACAGTGGCTGCACCAATTTACATTTTCACCAACAGTACACAAGGGTTCCCTTTTCTCAACATCTTTGCCAACACTTGTTGTTTCTGGTTGTTGTTGTTGTTGTTGTTGTTGTTGTTTAATAGTAGCCATTCTAACAGGTATGAGATGATATTTCATTGTGGTTTTGATTTGCATTTCTCTAATGATCCATGACATTGAACATCTTTTCATGTACCTATTGGCCATCTATATGTCTTTGGGAAAATGTCTATTTAGATATTCTGCCCATTTTTAAATCAAACTGTTTGGTTTTTTGCTATTGAGTTGTAGGAGTTCTTTATTTAGGATATTAACCCATTATCAGCTACAGGATTTACAAGTAATCTCTTCCATTCAGTACATTGCCTTTTCATTCTCTTGATGGTTTCTTTTGCTGTAAAGAAGCTTTTGAGTTTGATGCAGTCGCATGTGTTGATTTTTGTTTTTGTTGCCTTTGCCTTTGATGTCAGGTTCAAAAAATTATTGACAAGACCAATGTCAAGGAGTTTACTGCCAATCTCTAGGAGTCTTAATAGGTTTCAGGTCTTATATTCAAATTTTATGCCATTTTGAGTTAATTTTTGTGTAAGGTGTAAGATAGTGGTCCAGTTTCATTCTTTTGCATGTGTCCATCCAACTTGCCCAACACCATTTATTGAAGAGACTGTCCTTTTCTCATTGTATATTCTTGGCTCCTTTGTCATAAATGAATTGACCATATATACATGGGTTTATTTCTGGGCTCTTTTTTCTGTTTCATTGATCAATGTGTCTGTTATTATGCCGGCACCATACTGTTTTGAGTACTATAGTTTTATAATATAGTTTGAAATCGGGGAGCATGATACCTCCAGGTTTTTTTTTCAAGATTGCTTTGGCTATTTGGGCTCTTTAGTGGTTTTGTACAAATTTTAGAATTGTTGTTCTAGTTCTGTGAAAAATGCCATTGGATTTTTGATAGGAATTGCATTGAACCTATAGATTGCTTTGGTCAGTGTAACAGTATTTGTACTTTCAGAAAATATTAATTCTTCCAGTCTATGAGCATAGAGTATCTTTCCATTTATATGTGTCATCTTCAATTTATTTCATCAGTGTCTTATAGTTTTAAATGTACAAATCTTTCACCTCTTTGGTTACTAGGTTTTTTTTTTTTCTTTTTGATGCGGTTGTGTGGGATTACTTAGTCTTAATTTTTCTTCCTGATAGTTTGTTATTCGTGTATAGAAACACAACAGATTTCTGTATATTGATCTTGTATTCTGCAGCTCTACTGAATTCTTTTATTAGGTCTCACATTTTTGGGGGGAGTCTTTAGGGTTTTCTATACATAGTATCCTGTCATCTGCAAATAGTGACAGTTTTACTTCTTCCTTTCTACTTTGGATGCCTTTTCTTTTTCTTGCTTATTGCTGTGGCTAGGACTTCTAATACTTTGATAAATAAGAGTGGGATTCTTATCTTGTCCCTGATCTTAGAGGAAAAGCTTTTCACCACTGAGTATGATGTAGCTGAGGGCTTATCATATATGACCTTTATTATGTTGAGGTACATTCCTCTACACCCACTTTGTTGAGAGGACTTTTCAGGTAATTTTAAGTTGAGTAAATGCAGACATGAAAAATGTAATAAGTATATTTCAATTTCAAAAATTTTGCATAAAAAATTAAATTCATTAAAATTAATAGAAAATTTCATTTTGTTCTTCCCATTGTTGGGAGAAGAATATGACAAAACAACTGACAACTATCATGTCTTATCTATTGCTCTAATCTCAGCTCCCTGGGGTGTTTTGGTTTTGGTTTTGGTTTCTTTTTTCCCTTTTCCTTTGCCAGTGCTCCTGGTCTCTTGTAATGTTTGCAGAATTTATTTTAACAGTAATAGTATTTTAAACTTACTCTTGATTTTACATTATGTGGAATTGTTTTTAAAATCTTCATTTTTCATACTGTGCCAACAATCTTACAATGTATCATTTTATTCTTCCTCTCCTGTACATATTTTCTACATGTTTACAGTAGTGAATCATTTGTCATTCTAGTGCGAAAAATTAAGTTCTGATAATGAAGATCTCTTAGCTCGTATTGAGATACTACAGTCTAATGCAAAGTTATTAGAAGTACAGATTTTAGAAGTCCAAAAAGCCAAGGCAGTGGCAGACAAAGAGTTGGAAGCCGAAAAACTTCAGAAAGAGCAGAAGATAAAGGTAAAAACAGTCCTGTGGAATTAGTTCATGTTATATAGTGACACTTATATCATACTATTTAAGTGAAGGAAAGACTTACTAATGAGTAGCATTTGTGAATACAACAGAGTTCATTAATTCCTTAATGTATGTCAACTATGAAGTTGAGAATCCCAAGCTATGATTTTGGGGTGCGTGTTTTTTAAATATTTAAAGATTTTCAAGCTTTTTTTATTTCAGTATGTCAGATTTATTTTATAGACCCTAACAATACCTTTTTTAATGTTGGTTTGTTTGGGGGGGTGGGGGGGTGGTATTTTTTAATTTCAGGAGCATGCCAATTCTGTAAATGAACTTGAAGAACTTCAACTGCAACTTCAGAAGGAAAAGAAACAGCTTCAGAAAACCATGCAAGAATTAGAGCTGGTTAGAAAGGTAAAATAAAACACCAGATTCAAAACTGAGGTCAATATTCACAGTGTTAAACGATTCTGAGAGTTTAGAAAGGAAATATTTCAAAACTAACATAGCCATATATAAATTGTTAGCCTCAAAAGAATGAAAGTTTAAGATTTCTCTCACTCCTATCTTTTCAGAAGAATCTAGGTTCACAAATGGTTTGATACTTCATTTTTTTGTACAGGATTGCTTTATGACACATGAAGATTTAATTAATGTCAAAAGTTGGAATTCATATTATACTTAAAACTTTGGCTAATTTTTCTCTACTTTTTTCAAAGATGAGGCTAAAAAGAAAGGTATAAATAGAGCTTCTTAAATGCTAACATTTTATAAATAAGAACTCCATGAGTAGAACTATCAATTGTGGTTAATGAAAGTTATGATGAACTTCAATGAAAATATTTTATAAAATTACAAAAATAGAAAGTACCAACTTCTAGTTTCTTCATATGATGTGTAAACTTTCTATATTACAGAAAAGCATAATAGAATGTGTTTATCCCTTTGGCATAATTTACAGTTATGCAATTAGCAATTTTACAAATAAAATTAACTGATCTACCAACATGTGGATCTTTTATTTCTGATATGTGCAGGATGCCCAGCAAACCACATTGATGAATATGGAAATAGCTGATTATGAACGTTTAATGAAAGAACTAAATCAAAAGTTAGCTAATAAAAACAGCAAGATAGAAGATCTGGAGCAAGAAATTAAAATTCAGAAGCAGAAACAAGAAACCCTGCAAGAAGAAATGAGTGAGTAAAACAATTCACTTTAACATACAATAATTTCATTATAACAGAATACAGAGGAGCAATATTAGTTGTGCATTTCACCAGACTTTGACTGCCAGCGGATCTTTCACACAGTGCTAAATATTCATAAGGACCAGGAGGGTTGTAAAACCATTTTTTGTTCAGATGTGTACAGTCTGTGTTGGTGCATAATGCAGTCATTTACTTAAACAGTTCTTAAGTACCTGCCGCATGAGTGATACAAAGATAAAAAATGGTCTTGTCCATGATTTGCTGTTTGTCAGCAGAGTAGGATCATTTAAATAGTAGTGAAATCTTTTTTTTAAGGTGATTATATTCCATTCTCTCCATAAAATAACTTCTAACATTAAGCATCTAAAGCTATATATATCCCTTTAGGCACCCCTTCAGCCACATCTCATAAGGTATGTTGTACTTTTTATTTTAATTCAGCTCAAAATATTTTTAAATTTCCTTTGGATTTCTTCTTTGACCCATGGGTTATTTAGAAGTGTGTTGTTTAATTCATTTAAAGGAATTTCACTTGTCTTTCTGTTAATGATTTCTAAGTGAATTCCTTTGTGGTTAGAGAACATACTCTGTATGATTTCAGTCCTTTTAAATTTACTGAGTTTTGTTTTATTGCCCAGAATAAGATTTCTTTTGGTGAATGCTCCTTAGGCACTTGAAAACGTGTTCAACTATATTAGTTGGTGGATAGAGTGTTCTAACTAATGTCAATTAAATCAAGTCAGGTGACAGTTTAGCTTTTCTATATTTTTAATGATTTTCTGACTACTGCTCTACCAAGTACTAAGAGAAGTATGTTGAATTTCCTGAACATAACTGTGGGTTTCTTGTTCTTTTCACTTTTGTCAGTTTTGGCTTCATGTATTTAGAAACTCTGGAATTAGCTACATGTACATTTAGAATCATTAGTTGCTCTTGGTAATTTAATTTCTCTATTATTGTGAAATGTGTTTTTTTATTACTGGTAATATTTCTTTTTCTAAAGTCCACTTTGATATTAATATAACCACTCCAGCTTTCTTTTGTTTCTTGTTTACGTGGCATGTCTTTTCCCATCCTTTAGCTTTCAACCTAAGTCTATAAAGTGTTTCTTTTAGATGGTGTATAGTTGAGTCTTCCTTTTCTCTCCAAGCTGACAACTTCTGCTATTTAAATGGAATGTCTAAATCATTTATTTTTAACATAATTATTTATGTGATTAGGTTTAAACCTACTACCTTGCTGTTTCTATTTGTCTTAAAGTTTGTTTCGTTTTTCCTCTTTTTCTGCCTTCTTTTGAATTAAGTAATTTATATGATGCCATTTTATCTCCATTATTAGCTTATTAGCTATACTTTTGTTAAGGTTTTAGTGGTTGCTTTAGGGTTTATAGTATATGTCATGAACTTATTACAGATTACTTTTAAGTAAATTATACCACCTCATATGTAGACTAAGAATCTTATAGTAGTACTGCTTATTCCCCCTCTTTTGTCCTTTAATGTCATACATTTTACTTCTACATGTGTTATAGATGTAGTAATTGTGTTACTTTGGTTTGAAAATAGTTATCTTTTGAAGAGAGATTAGCAAACCATGGCCCACAATAGCTGCCTGTCATATGAAGGTTTTATTGAAACGCAGCTATGTCCATTTGTGATATCATCTGTGGCTGCTTTCATGCTACACAGCACACTCGAGTAGTTGTAACAGAGACTGTATCACCTGCAAGCCTATCATATTTATTATCTCACCATTTAAAATGTTTTCCAATCCCTGTTTTAAAGAAATGAAAAACTAGAGAATTTTTTTTATATTTACCCACGTATTTACCATTTCTGCTGCTCTTCATTCCTTCATCTGTATCCAGATTTCCTCGAATATGACTTTCCATTTGCCTGAAGAACTTCCTTTAACATATCCTTTTTTTTTTAAGATTTTATTTATTTATTTGTCAGAGAGAGAACACAAGCAGGGGGAGCAGCAGGCAGATGGAGAAGCAGGCTCCCTGCTGAGCAAGGAGCCCGATGTGGGACTTGATCCCAGGATCCTGGGATCACAACCTGAGCCGAAGGCAGACACTTAATCAACTGAGCCACCCAGGCGTCCCTAACGTATCTTATAATGCAGGCTACAGGCATTGAATTCTGTAATGTTTTGTTTGCCTGAAAAAAAAAGTCTTCATTTCTGAAAGATTGTTTTGCTGGGGAGCGTCTGAGTGGCTCAGTCATTTAAGCATCCAGTTCTTGGTCTCAGCTCAGGTCACGATCTCGCAGTTGTGGGATTGAGCCCTGCGTCTGGCTCTGTGCTCAGTGCAGTCTGTGCTTCAGATTCTTTCTCCCTCCCCCTCTGCCCCTTCCTGCATGGACACTGTCTCTCTAAAATGAATAAATCTTAAAAAAAAAAAAAAAAGATAATTTTGTCGAGTATAGAATTTTATGATGTGCCTTGGTGTGTCTTTTTTCCATGTTTATATCCTGCTTGTGTTTTCAGTTTCTTTGTTGTATGTAGTTTCTCTAGTTTTCTTCAAATTTACCGTATTTGTCTAAATCCTCTTCCTTTTTTTTCCCCACAACTCCAATTACATACATTAGACCACTTGATATAGTCTCATAGGTTAGTGATGCTGTTTATTTTTTCTTCACTTCTCTTCTTTTTTCACTTTTATTAAATGGAATATAGTTTCAATTCTAGTGGTTTCTATTATTAAATAGTCTTTAAATTCTCTCATCTTCAGGGTCTAATACGTTATTACCATTCAGTGATATTTTCACTTTAGATATTGTATTTTTATCTCTAGAAATTCCATTTGTATTTTTTTAGTTCTTGTTGTTTTTCATTTATCTCTTCATTATGTTCATGTTTTCTTTTAAATCCTAAAGAATATTCTGTAATGTTCTAATATTATTGATTGTATTTTTCTCCTGTTATGAGTAATATTTTCCTGCTTTTTTGCATGGGAAATAATTTTTTAATTGGGTGTGAATTTTACATTGTTGAATGCTAGATTTTTTGTATTCATTTACAGAGTTAAATTTCGGCTGGCAGTCAGGTCTTTTGTGGATCACTTTTATCCTTTTGTGGCTTGTTTTTCATCTTTTTTGAAACCAAGTATAGAGTACCCTTTCCTGGAAAATAGATTTAGTTCAGCCCCTCTACTAAGTTGGGGAATGTTTTGATGTCTACTGAGTGCCCATGTATTAAACAAAGTCTCTTTACTCTGTCTGGTTGGAACAATTTATAGCCCTGTGTGAGCCCTGGGAATTGTCCAATTATAGTTCCCTATTCACTGTTCTTTCCATCTCAGCAAGACCACTGCTCTATTTGGGATTCCCCTCCTGTTCCACATTCTAGAAGTCACCCCCAGACAGAAAGCTGGAACTATAATAGGGCTCACCTTGTTTACCTTCTCTCAGGGATCACAGCTCAATTTCAGGAATTTTCATATATTTTGTTCAGTTTTCTAATTGTTTACAACAGAAGGTATGTCTAGGTCTTGCTATTCCCTCATGTTGAGAAGCTGAAGTTCCATAAAATGATTTAAGTTGGCTGCAAATATATTACTGTATAAGATTTTAGATATATAAATGATGAGGAAATGGGATAAAAGGAAATGTTGAGGTGTAGGACTATACAGTGAAGTCAGATATAAGATCAAGACATAAAGTATATGTTTTGTGTACTTTTGCTATCACTAAGGTCTACATAAATTGGCTTTGAGCTTCCCAGAAGCCATGCAAAGACAGGAACATCAGTTACAGGGTTTATAGTAGCCACAGTATTAGAACAAATGTGATGCTTGTGAGCAATACAGCTTTTCCTGGTACTAAGATGTGTGAGAGGTTTTTTTTAAGGCATTTTTTATAAAAGGAACACTGTGTCGGAGGAGCAAGATGGCGGAGGAGTAGGAGACCTAAATTTTGTCTGGTCCCAGGAATTCAACTAGATAGGGATCAAACCATTCTGAACACCTACGAACTCAACAGGAGATCAAAGAAAAGAATACCAGCAACTCTCTGAAGAGAAAAGTGACCACTTTCTGGAAGGTCTTTTCTGATTTGTTTAGTGTATATTTTCTGGGGACGTTGTTACCCTGTTAGCGTTTTGTTCTCTCATTCATCTCTTCTCCTCTGGACAAAATGACAAGATGGAAAAAATCACCTCAAGAAAAAGAACAAGAGGCAGTACCACCTGCCAGGGACCAAATCAATACGGACATTAGTAAGATGTCAGAACTAGAGTTCAGGATGATGATTTTAAAGATACTGCCTGGGCTTGAAAAAAGCATGGAAGCTATTAGAGAAACCCTTTCTGGAGAAATAAAAGAACTAAAATCTAACCAAGTCGAAATAAAAAAGGCTATTAATGCGGTGCAATCCAAAATAGGGGTGCTAACTGCTAGGATCAATGAGGCAAAAGAGAGAGAATCAGTGATATAGAAGACCAAATGATGGAAAATAAAGAAGCTGAGAAAAAGAGAGATAAACAACTACTGGATCACGAGGGAAGAAATCAAGAGATAAGCGATACCATAAGATGAAACAACATTAGAATAATTGGGATCCCAGAAGAAGAAGAAAGAGAGAGAGGGGCAGAAGAAGGTATATTGGAGCAAATTATAGCAGAGAACTTCCCTAATTTGGGGAAGGAAACAGGCATCAAAATCCAGGAGGCACAGAGAACCCCCCTCAAAATCAATAAAAATAGGTCAACACCCCAACATCTAATAGTAAAACTTGTGAGTCTCAGAGACAAAGAGAAAATCCTGAAAGCAGCTCGGGACAAGAGATCTGTTACCTACAATGGTAGAAACATTAGATTGGCAACAGACCTATCCACAGAGACCTGGCAGGCCAGAAAGGACTGGCAGGATATATTCAGAGCACTAAATGAGAAAAATATGCAGGCAAGAATACTGTATCCAGCTGGGCTGTCATTGAAAATAGAAGGAGAGATAAAAAGCTTCCAGGACAAACAAAACTAAAGCAATTTGCAAAAGGAAACCAGCCCTACAAGAAATATTGAAAGGGGTCCTCTAAGCAAAGAGAGAGCCTAAAAGCAACATAGACCAGAAAGGAACACAGACAATATACAGTAACAGTCACCTTACAGGCAATACAATGGCACTAAATTCATATCTTTCAATAGTTACCCTGAATGTAAATGGGCTAAATGCCCCAATCAAAAGACACAGGCTATCAGATTGGATTAAAAAATAAGACCCATTGATATGCTATCTGCAAGAGATTCATTTTAGACCCAAAGACACCCCCAGATTGAAAGTGAGGGGGTGGAAAACCATTTACCATGCTAATGGACACCAAAAGAAAGCTGGGGTGGCAATCCTTGTATCAGACAAATTAGATTTTAAACCAAAGACTGTAATAAGACATGAGGAAGGACACTATATCCTACTTAAAGGGTCTATCCAACTAGAAGATCTAACAATTGTAAATATCTATGCCCCCTAACATGGGAGCAGCCAATTACATGAGCCAATTAATAACAAAAGCAAAGAAACACATCGACAACAATACAGTAATAGTGGGGGACTTTAACTTCCACCTCACTGAAATGGACAGATCATCTAAGCAAAACACCAACAAGGAAATAAAGACTTTAAATGACACACTGGACCAAATGGACATCACAAATATATTCAGAACATTCCATCCCAAAGCAACAGAATACACATTCTTCTCGAGTGCCCATGGAACATTCTCTAGAATCGATCACATCCTAGGTCACAAATCAGGTCTCAACTGGTACCAAAAGATCGGGATCATTCCCTGCATATGTCCAGACCACAATGCTTTGAAACTAGAACTCAATCACAAGAGGAAAGTCAGAAAGAACTCAAATACATGGAGGCTAAAGAGCATCCTACTCAAGAATGAATGGGTCAACCAGGAAATTAAAGAAGAATTAAAAAAATTCATGGAAACAAATGAAAATGAAAACACAACTGTTCAAAATCTTTGGGATGCAGCAAAGGCAGTCCTAAGAGGAAAGTATATAGCAATACAAGCCTTTCTCAAGAAACAAGAAAGGTCTCAAATACACAACCTAACCCTACACCTAAAGGAGCTGGAGAAAGAACAGCAAATAAAGCCTAAACCCAGCAGGAGAAGAGAAATAATAAAGATGAGAGCAGAAATCAATGAGACAGAAACCAAAAGAACAGTAGAACAGATCAACAAAACTAGGAGCTGGTTCTTTGAAAGAATTAACAAGATTGATACCCCTGGCCAGACTTATCAAAAAGAAAAGAGAAAGGACCCAAATCAACAAAATCATGAATGAAAGAGGTGAGATCACAACCAACACCAAAGAAATACAAACAATTATAAGAACATATTATGAGCAACTATTTGCCAGCAAATTAGATAATCTGAGATGTATCAACTACCAAAACTGAACCAGGGAGAAATAGAAATAGAGATGTATCAGCTACCAAAACTGAACCAGGAAGAAATAGAAAACCTGAACAGACCTATAACCACTAAGGAAATTGAAGCAGTCATCAAAAAAAAAAAAGCCCTGGGCCAGCTGGCTTCCCAGGGGAATTCTACCAAACATTTCAAGAAGAATTAATACCTATTCTTCTGAAACTGTTCCAAAAATAGAAATGGAAGGAAAACGTCCAAACTCGTTTTATGAGGCCACCATTACCTTGATCCCCAAACCAGACAAAGACCCCATCAAAAAGGAGAATTACAGACCAATATCCTTGATGAACATGGATGCAAAAATTCTCACCAAAATATTAGCCAATAGGATCCAACAGTACATTAAGAGGATTATTCACCACGACCAAGTGGGATTTATCCCTGGGCTGCAAGGTTGGTTCAACATCCGCAAATCAATCAACGTGATACAATACATTAACAAAAGAAAGAACAAGAATCATATGATCCTCTCAATAGGTGCAGAAAAAGCATTTGACAAAGTACAGCATCCTTTCTTGATCAAAACTCTTCAGAGTACAGGCATAGAGGGTACATACCTCAGTATCATAAAAGCCATCTAAGAAAAACTCACAGCGAATATCATTCTCAATGGGGAAATACTGAGAGCTTTCCCCCTAAGGTCAGGAATACGGCAGGGATGTCCACTCTCACCACTGCTATTCAACATAGTATTAGAAGTCCTAGCCACAGCAATCAGAAAACAAAAAGAAATCAAAGGTATCCAAATCAGCAGAGAAGAAGTCAAACTCTCACTCTTTGCAGATGATATGATACGTTATGTGGAAAACCCAAAAGACTCCACCCCAAAACTGCTAGAACTCATACAGGAATTCAGTCAAGTGGCAGGATATAAAATCAATGCACAGAAATCAGTGGCATTCCTATACACCAACAACAAGACAGAAGAAAGAGAAATTAAAGAGTCCATCCCATTTACAATTGCACCCAAAACCATAAGATACCTAGGAATAAATCTAACCAAAGAGGCAAAGGATCTGTATTCAGAAAACTATAAAATACTCATGAGAGAATTTGAGGAAGACACAAAGAAATGGAAAAATGTTCCATGCTCATGGATTGGAAGAACAAATATTGTGAAGATGTGAATGCTACCTAGAGCAATCTACACATTCAATGCAATCCCTATAAAATACCATCAACTTTTTTCAAAGAAATGGAACATATAATCCTAAAATTTGTATGGAACCAGAAAAGACCCCAAATAGCCAGAGGAATGTTGAAAAAGAAAAGCAAAGCTGGCGGCATCACAATTCCGGACTTCCAGCTTTATTACAAAGCTGTCATCATCAAGACAGTATGGTACTGGCACAAAAACAGGCAGATAGATCAATGGAACAGAATAGAGAGCCCAGAAATGGACCCTCAACTCTATGGTCAACTCATCTTTGACAAAGCAGGAAAGAATGTCCAATGGAAAAAAGACAGTCTCTTCAACAAATGGTGTTGGCAAAATTGGACAGCCACATGCAGAAGAATGAAACTGGACGATTTCCTTACACCACGCACAAAAATAGACTCCAAATGGTTGAAAGACCTAAATGTGAGACAGGAATCCATCAAAATCCTAAAGGAGAACACAGGCAGCAACCTCTTCGACCTCAGCCGCAGCAACTTCTTCCTAGAAACATCGCCAAAGGCAAGGGAAGCAAGGGCAAAAATGAACTATTGGGACTTCATCAAGATAAAAAGCTTTTGCACAGCAAAAGAAACAGTCAATAAAACCAAAAGACAACCAACAGAATGGGAGAAGATATTCGCAAATGACATATCAGATAAAGGGCTAGTATCCAAAATCTGTAAAGAACTTATCAAACTCAATAGCCAGAGAACAAACAATCCAATCAAGAAATGGGCAGAAGACATGAACAGACATTTTTCCAAAGAAGACATTCAGATGGCCAACAGACACATGAAAAAGTGCTCAATATCGCTCGGCATCAGGGAAATCCAAATCAAAACCTCAATGAGATACCACATCACACCAGTAAGAATGGCTGAAATTAACAAGTCAGGAAATGACAGATGTTGGCGAGGATGCGGAGAAAGGGGAACTCTCCTACACTGTTGGTGGGAATGCAAGGTGGTGCAGCCACTCTGGAAAACAGTATGGAGGTTCCTCAAAAAGTTGAAAGTAGAGCTACCAGCTCTACTGGTAGAGCAAATACCAGCAATTGCACTACTGGGTATTTACCCCAAAGATACAGATGTAGGGATCCCAAGGGGTACGTGCACCCCGATGTTTATAGCAGCAATGTCCACAATAGCCAAACTGTGGAAAGAGCCAAGATGTCCATCGACAGATGAATGTATAAGGAAGATGTGGTGTATATATACAATGAAATATTATGCAGCCATCAAAAGGAATGAGATCTTCCATTTGCAATGATGTGGATGGAACTGGAGGGTGTTATGCCCAGCAAAATAAGTCAATCAGAGAAAGACATGTATCATATGATCTCAGTGACATGAGGAATTCTTAATCTCAGGAAACAAACTGAGGATTGCTGGAGTGGTGGGGGGTGGGTGGGATGGGCTGGCTGGATGATAAAGATTGGGGAGGGTATGTGCTATAGTGAGCGCTGTGAATTGTGCAAGACTGTTGAATCACAGACCTGTACTTCTGAAACAAATAATACATTATATGTTAAAAGAAAAAAAAAGATGATAGCAGGAAGGGAAGAATGAAGAGGCGGAAATCAGAGGGGGAGACGAACCATGAGAGTCTGTGGACTCTGAGAAACAAACTGAGGGTTCTAGAGGGGAGGGGGTTGGGGGGATGCATTAGCCTGGTGATGGGTATTAAAGAGGGCACATGCTGCATGGAACACTGGGTGTTATACGCAAACAATAAATCATGGAACACTACATCAAAAAAAAAAAAAAAAGGCAACACTGTGTCATATGGAACAGTGGTCCCAGACGTAACTTAAATATCACCAGTATCCAGAGAGCTTTTTGGACAGCCCAGGCACAAATGTAAAGAATCAGAATCTTAAAAGGGTGGGACCTTGAAATCTATGTTTTCAAAAGTCTCATATGTAATTTTTGAAGTTAACCCAGAAATAGCAAAATTAAAGCCACCAAATCAATAAATAGTATTCAGTAAGAATCTATTGTACATATAAAAACAGATCATGAACTGGGGAGTTTTCAAATTCAAAGACTGATAGCACAGGATGGCTTATAAAGTGAAATGAGGGACCCCTGGGTGGCTCAGTCGGTTAAGCTTCTGCCTTTGGCTCAGGTCATGATCCCAGGGTCCTGGGATTGAGCCCCGCATCCGACTCCCTGCTCAGCAGGGAGCCTGCTTCTCCCTCTGCTTGCAGCTCTGCCTGCTTGTGTGCTCTCTCTCTCTCTCTCACAAATAAAATCTTTAAAATAAATAAAGTGAAATGAGTTAATTTAACCTTTACAATAATTGGTTATTACAGCGGGGTTTCCAGATGACAAGTTCACTTATTTTGCAGAATAAGCTAAATTAAGTTTCACTTGTGTGACTTAAATGGTTTTATCTGCTCAGGGAATTTTCAAACCCAATATCCATTTTATATTTAATTTTAACAGAAACCACTGATAATCTGGATTTGTATTCTCAATGACATTCCCACATAAATAAAGTAGCAAATCTCCCTTGACTATTTCATAGTATTTCATTCAGCCTGTCGCCAACTCACAGCTCAATAAAGGTGATTCCATGAATAAACAAAACATTATTCCATGACTCCATGAATAACAATGCAGAGTTCTGATGATCTGCCTTCATCCAGGGGAAAAATTTAGAATACTCTGATAATTGAACGGGTTGTAGAGTTTCCAGATAATTCACTATGCGTATATCTTTCATTATGCATATACCATATTTTCCAACTATATTCCTGGTGCAAATTGAATAGTAGAGCTCCAGATTATATTCCTGCAATGCAAATATTTGGTTTTGTGAATTAGTTAATGTGTATATTTTTGATCATTAATCTGAAAGAGAAGCTTGATACCCTGGAAAAACTAAAAAGGCAGGAATAAATTCAAAAAGGCCACCACTTCTCACTAATAAATAAGTACAGAAATGGGTGGTAAAAGCAGTGAGTGCTCTTTAAGAATCTGGAGGGGAGGGGTGCCTGGGTGGCTCAGATGGTTAAGCGTCTGCCTTCGGCTCAGGTCGTGATCCCAGGGTCCTGGGATCGAGTCCCGCATCGGGCTCCCTGCTCCTTGGGAGCCTGCTTCTCCCTCTGCCTCTCTCTCTCTCTCTCTCTCTGTCTCTCATGAATAAATAAATAAAATCTTTAAAAAAAAAAAAAGAATCTGGAGGGGAGAAAGATTCTATAGACTGAAACAATCACAAGTTGGGGTTCGAGGTAAGTCTTGAAGGTAAGGTTTGGAGAAAAGACTGAAAAAGGGTTCCTTTCTGCAGCCATGGAATGAGCAAAATGAAAAGAAATATAGTATAATTTTAGAAGTCCTGACCAGTTGGAGTGAAAGGCTTGACCTGTTAGGGAGAAGTGAAGTATAATGAGGAAGACATTTTTGATCCAGTTTGTGAAATACCTGAAATACCAGAATATATTTGGGCCCTTTTTGAAGACAATGAGGAAAGATTAGTCTGCCAGAGTATCAGATTAATTGGAATGGTGTAGAATCTGTCAAAAGCCACCAGGCTCATGGGAGCAAAGGTCCTGGAAGACTGGGTTAAGGAGTTGTGGTAGAGTAGGAAAAAGATAAGGAAGCATCTGGACAAAATTCTATGAAAAAAAAAGAAGAAAATGGGGCGCCTGGGTGGCTCAGTCGTTAAGCATCTGCCTTCGGCTCAGGTCATGATCCCAGGGTCCTGGGATCGAGCCCCGCATCGGGCTCCCTGCTCCGCGGGAAGCCTGCTTCTCCCTCTCCCACTCCCCCTGCTTGTGCACTCTCTCTCTGTCTGTCTCTCTCTCTGTCAAATAAATAAATAAAATCTTAAAAAAAAAGAAGAAAAAAAAAGTTTGCCTAATAAATTAGCAACACACATCTTAGACTGAAACCCCTCCAACATCTGGCCCTAGTCTGACTTTCCACCTTAATTCTCATTACTCTCTCACAAAGAGGACTGCTCATTTTTCCTGAGATATGATTTGTGTTTTTCTGTGACTGTGTATCTCCTCTCTAAAGGAAATCTCCTGTCATGTCCTCGCCCTCCCACCCTCATGCCCGCCCTTTGGAATCCTTCCTAATCTTAAATGTCTTCTGTGCTATGAAATTTTCCTTGTCCTTTGCAAACTTTGTATAACCTTTAGCCCTTGTGAACCCCTCCCATAGCCTTTTGTATTTCTTTTGTAATGTTTATATTTTGCTTTATGTTATTATGTGATATTATTATCCCCCAATTTCATTTTTATTCTTTGAGCTCAGGGACTAACTGTATCTAATCACAATTCCTGGAGCACTTAACAAAGGTTTTATATGTAATCTATGCTTTATAAAATGCTTTTTAGAACTGAGCAAATAGTTGCCAGGAAATAACTAAATTAGACTTACCATAAACAGGCATAGTTAAGATAATATTCTTATAGTATACCTGTTCATGTTTACCAAGTAATAGGATCCGTATACATGGATTTAACTACATAAAGTTAATCATTGCTTATAAGATATTTTAGTGGCACAATTACATAGTGCCCATATAACTGGCCTAGACCAGGTGTCAAGCACACTTTTTCTTAAAGGACCAGGAAGTTATTTTCCATGGCTTCACAGGCCACATAGTCTCCATCATATACTCTTTATTTCTTTCACAACAGGCTGTGCCAGATTTTTGAGTACTTATGATCTAGACCATAAATCCACTTATTCCTATTTGATATTTGGTTTTTTACCTGTTAGCATAAAAGTTTTTTGTTTTTATCATGTTTCAGTTTGTTCCTTAGTGAACAGTCACTGACAGTCCTATCCTACAAAACAATTAGTATCACAAAAACAACCAGGTATGTGCCTCTGCAGTGATATAATTGGAAATACACGGCACCGCTTGTGAGGTACTTCTTAAAACTAAAGTTTTTATCTTTTAGATATACTCTAAGTACATAACTTTATTTTAAAGGTACATACTGAAATATTTACAGACAAAAGGATTTCTTGTGAAGAACCAAAAAAAACAAACAAAACAAAACCAGGGAGGGCACAAGGAATAGGTGAGGGTATTATAGGTTAGGAGTTGGCAAACTTTTTCTATAAGGGCCAGACAGTAAATATTTTAGGCTTTACAGGCCGTATTACAGTCTCTATCACCATTAGTCAAATCTATCATTGTTGCACTAAAGCAGCTATGAACAATATGTAAATAAATAAGCTTGACTGTGTTCTAATAAAGCTCTTTACAAAACAGGCAGCAGCCAGATTTTAGCCTATGGGCCAGAGTCCTGTTCTGGGTGATAAGATTGGCCATGTATTGGTAATTGTTAAAGCTGAGTGATAGGTACAGTGAGTTTATTGTACTGTTGTCATAGCTGTCGTGTATGTTTGAAATATTTCATAATAAAAAGCTAAGACAAGTTTATTTTTTTCTTTTTTATTTTTTAAGACAAGTTTCTTTTAAAGATAGGTTAATACAAAGAAAACACCTAGTATCCATTTATTTAAATTCATTCATAAAAATTGTTTAGGGGCACCTGGGTGGTGCAGTCAGTTGAACGGCCGACTCTTGGTTTCAGCTCAGGTCATGATTTCAGGGTCATGAGATTGAGCCCCACGTCGGAGTCTGCTTGAGATTCTCTCTCTCCCCCCTGCCCCTACCCCTCCCTGTGCTCTTTCTCTCTCTCTAAAGTAAATAAGTAAATCTTTAAAAAAATTGTTTAATCTGTTCTGAAATTATTTCCTTTGCTAGCTTCACTACAGTCTTCAGTGCAACAATATGAGGAAAAAAACACCAAAATCAAGCAATTGCTTGTGAAAACCAAAA
Organism: Halichoerus grypus; assembly: GCF_964656455.1. Taxonomy (NCBI): domain Eukaryota; kingdom Metazoa; phylum Chordata; class Mammalia; order Carnivora; family Phocidae; genus Halichoerus; species Halichoerus grypus. Next base: position 80,932,195 of record NC_135721.1, on the reverse strand, counting down.
AAGAACTGGCAGATTCAAAGCAAGCAGTATGTTAATTTCCCAGTTTCATATTTCAGTTTATGTATTTATTAATCACTTCTTTTTTAAATTTAACCAAGATTCTTATTCTGTAGGAAACTGATCACTTAATACTTCAAGCGTCTTTGAAGGGTGAACTGGAGGCAAGCCAACAGCAAGTAGAAGTCTATAAAGTAAGATTCTTTTTACTTTTTAGGATTTATAAAAAAATTTCCATGTAAAAGGTACTATGAGGGATTTTTCTAAATACCTTTATGTACATATTTTTATACACACACACATTTTTTTCTCCTAGATATCCTTCATTTGAAAAAGCAGAAGCAGTAAGCCAAGTATGGCATATAACAGGAGTATCCCATTTAGCTTAAGCTACATTCTCTTCATGTATTTGAAAATCCTTGATGCACTAAAAATAAACATAACATAAAATATAAAATAAACATGGCCCCAGACCTGCATCTGAGCTTCCTAAATGATAGTGCAGTCACAAGAATAAAAATGGTTTTATATACTTACATTGTATACGTGTTATATGTATATTTACATTATTCATATATACATTTATATCTATAATATCTTGACGTATTCAATTAAACATTGAACTGTAACAAGCAGTCTGGAATTTTTTTTATAATTGCTCATGATTAATTTTGATTTAAGGAAAACCGAAATAAATTATTGGGAAAATTATACTCCCTTTACTCCTTCAACAATAGTAGTTCTTTTAATTAGATTGCTTATATATACACTCATGATTCAAAACTCAAGTTTATTTTTAAGGAAAGTGTGTTTAGGCAATGAAGATCCAGTTTATTAGAGCTTAATCGAAAGGTTTTGCCCCAGATTCAGCTGGCTGAAATAACCTCCGAGAAGCACAAAATTCACGAACATCTGAAGACCTCTGCAGACCAGCACCAGCGCACACTGAGCGTGTACCAGCAGAAAGTGACAGCCCTTCAGGAAGAGTGCCACGCTGCCAAGGTACGGGCTTCACCCAGAAGCCATGGACAGGTGTTATCATCACAGAGCAAGCAGTTCACATGAGGGCTGTGGTCTCACCTTTTAGGGTTTGCTATTGTTTAAGAGCATTTATTAGATGAGTACCTGATGCAGCTCATCTGACCCTAACCCCAACCCCATCCCATCCTATCACTGGCATAACATTTTTTTGTTAAAAGGGAAGACATGGGTACACGTTGTTTCCATTTTAAACTTGTTTTGCAATTTCTGTGTGTAAGAGTTATTTTCTTTTACTTTTATAATTTAAAAAGTATATAGTTCTTTCTGAGGGCCAAATGATTATAAAATAATATTCTGATAGGATGGCTGTGAGGGCCTACTTTCTTATCTTCAGCATGTGAAGCAAACCCAGTAGAGTAGCTTTGTGAGAGGTGTAGCTCTGATACGAGCCAATTTGGCAGAAGGGTCACAGGAGATCACTTTGGGAAAGTAGAAGACCTAGAATTTCATTTTTCCCACTCTCTTTAGAAGTTCAGGTGGCTTAATTTCTTTGAATTTATTTTTCTTGTATTTATGAAAAGAGGAACTCTCAAAAGTGAAAATCTTTCTAAGGTTCCAAAGGCAAATAGTGCCAATACAAAATTTATGGGTACTCAGTGAATCTACCAGAGAGGAAAACATGGTTGAAACATCTCTTGTCAAACAAAATTCTATCATTCAAAGGCTTTTAAAAAATTGTAAGGCTTGGGGCACCTGGGTGGCTCAGTTGGTTAAGCGTCTGTCTTCGGCTCAGATCATTATCTCAGGGACCTGGGATCGAGCCCCGCATCAGGCTCCCTGCTCAGTGGGGAGTCTGCTTCTCCCTCTCCCTCTCCCTCTGCCCCTCCCCCTGCTTGTATTCTCTCTCTCAAATAAATAAATAAAATCTTAAAAAAAAAAAAAGTTGTAAGGCCAACAGAAGAGTACTTTTTAGAGGAAGTGAATCAAGGGGCTAAAGAGTGTTGGCCATTTTACTCATTTTCTAAAACACGTTTTCATCTTAAGTCATTAATCTGAAAGAAAATAGGATTATGTTACAATGGAAATGCAATAGAAAAATTATTCTCTCTCTTTTAAATGTCATAGGCAGAACAAGCTGCTATAACCTCTGAATTTGAGAGCTACAAAGTCCGAGTTCACAATGTTCTAAAACAACAGAAAAATAAATCTGTGTCTCAGACTGAAACCGAGGGAGCTAAACAAGAAAGGTAAAGTCTAAATTAAAAGAAACATCCAGGGTTCCCCCCTTTCCTCCAAGATAGGTTCTCCACCAAGTAGGTTATGAATCCTGCTTTGATTTCATTTGACTGTGGAATTTTACATGTAATAAGAGCAGAGTTTCTTGGCTTCACTCTGTCTCCAGGCAGCAACAGGGAAACATCTCTATGAAGGGCACTGTTACAAACTCATAAAACTGTGATGTGAGCAGCAAAACCAGGAGATAGGCTAAATAGTGTCATCTTGTTGTAGCAAGAACTGGTCAGAGTAGAAATACAGACATTAAAGTTACATTATGATTAGTTTCTCCAATTTTAAAAATTGAGAAATAGAAGAATAAAAATGCTTCCTTGATATAACCACCATTAATTAGGCTAAACAAATTGCTTAAAAACATTTTATTTATTTCAAAAAGTTTTAAATTCAGTACTAAATTCTAGCTTAGAATTATATTTTTCTTCATAAATATATGACCATCTCAATTATTTGTTTCAGTAGTATATTGTTAATGCATCTTTAAAACTAGCATACAGATCATTTTTGTAAATTATTCAAAAATATACTAGGAGTATGAAATAGGGCATTCTAGAGCCTGTGTGTTTTTGTAAGTAGAGGTTCAGTGTTCAAAGTAATTTCATATCTGCCTCTTACTGTTCTAAGTAGGACTAAATACCCTGCAATGTTTATATGTTTATACTTATGTTACTTTTTATTTTAAATATCTATTAAATTTGGGAACTGTAGACTGAAAAATGAGGTATTTTCTCTGTTAGTAGCTCATCTTCAAATTTCATAGGAGAAATTGAATATTGACACCTTTAATATGAAAATGTCAGCATTTGGGGTGCCTCGGGTGGCTCAGCCGTTGAGCGTCTGCCTTTGGCTCAGGTCATGATCCCAGGGTCCCGGGATCGAGCCCCACATCGGGCTCCCTGCTCGGCAGGAGGCCTGCTTCTCCCTCTCCCACTCCCCCTGCTTGTGTTCCTGTTCTCACTAACTCTCTCTCTCTCAAATAAATAAATAAAATCTTTAAAAAAAAAAAAGAAAAGAAAATGTCAGCACTTGCAAGAGCCTTTTTTGATCATGCTGGAAATGTAAATGTTTTACATTCCTTTTATTTTCTTATACATAAGATACTTTTTCTAAAAAAGGAAACAGTGTATTAGGGGTTTTCACTATTTGTTTTTCATACCATTCTCATAATGATTGGCTTAGAACTGCAACTAAAAGCATAGTACTATAACAAAATAGGCTATTTTGATGTCATTTAATGGTCTCTTCTCCATTTGAGTATGAAATTTGTAAGTTCAGAGGTTTTTTTGAAAATCTGCCGTGCCTAAAATGTAAAATCTGACTATAATGTCTTCTGTATTATATTTAATCCTAGTCTCTGAATTCTTCCAATTATTAGATTTCCTTTAGAATCATCCATAATAGCAAGCATATGGGACATTAAAAGATGAAATGATTAAAGTAATGAAATTTATTTGGAACCACAAAATCAGGTTTACCTCTTTCAAAACTTTTTGTAAAACTGTTTATTTCTGTTTTAGAGAACACCTGGAAATGCTGATTGATCAACTAAAAATCAAATTACAGGATACCCAAAATAACTTACAGATCAATGTATCTGAACTTCAAACATTACAGTCTGAACATGATACTCTGCTAGAAAGGCATAACAAGATGCTGCAGGAAACTGTGTCCAAAGAGGCAGAACTCCGGGAAAAGTAAGATTGCTACAGGACTAACAGTGTTTGTGCTGGGCAGCAAAGTATTTCTTTGTTGGAACTCCTAATGTGTTGCTCCTTGGGATAGATACAAATTGAAAATAAGAAATAGATATTTCTAGGGGCACCCAGGTGGCTCAGTCGGTTAAGCATCGACTCTTGATTTCGGCTCAGGTCATGATCTCAGGGTCATGAAATCGAGCCCCTGGGATTTTTTCTCTGCCTCTCTCCTCTCTCTCTCTCTCTCTAAAAAATAAATAAATAAAATCTAAAAAAAAAAAAAAGGAAAAGAAGAAGAAATAGATATTTCTAGAGGTTTAGTAAACTGTATTTTTCTACCTTAAAGCTCCCCTCGCCCTTTTTTTTGTTTTTATTCTTCACTTTTTTAAGAACAGTTAATTTTATTTGTTCATCTAGTAATCTGTTTCTCCTGTGGCCTTCATTGCCAGAATGTTTCTTTTAAAAAACCCACTTTCCAACTCAGGTGTCAAATTATAAGCATTTTTCTTTTTCTCTAGAGGAAAACATTCAGACAGTTGCTGACTGAAAAAGAATATGGAACTTACCTCTGCAACTGTCTTCAACTTGTCATATTGTTACCCTTTGTTAATCAGTACTTAAATTAAACATCAGGAGTATTGGGAGGGGGAACAGATTATTGTGAACAAGGAACTTTGAATTCCTGTAATGAAGAAATTGGGTAGTAATATCTGTTGTACCTTATACTGAGGAAAAGAGTTCTTCATTGAGCATCAAGGGTATTGGAATACTTTATACATCTCAGGTATACTTTTAATGCATACCTAATTGATGGTAATCTTGAAAGCTTCATTTTCTTGGCTTTCTAATCGTGTAATTTATGTATGTTAATCCTGTAAATCAAAAGTTTCAGGGAAGATCTATCAATTTTCTAGCTACCTATCACCAGGGTTTACTGGGAGATTAGCTGAAATACAGTGATGCTTGTTATTTACATCAGAAATTTCCCACATTTATTCTCTACTCTAGAAAAGTTATTGCAAATTGTATTGCTAACACAAAGTGCAAGTGATGCCTCTAAATTTCAGTAACTATTTTGGGGGGCCCCTACTATGTGCCAGTCTCTCTTCTAAGTGCTAAAAACTTCACAGCATTTTGAGATATCTTTAGAGATCTTATCCCCCTTCTTCAGAAATATCAAGAATAATATTGTTACTGTCTGTACCCCAGTATGAAGAAATAGCCTTTTCTTTATAAATTCTCTTTTTAAACATCTTAATATTCATACTTTCCCTATAAGAGATTGTAAAAATGGCTTAAGAGGAATAAGTAGGCTGACCAACTAATACCTACATTTTCCAGAGGATCCAGCTATTTAAACACCCCAGTAACAGCTGAGACAGTAAATTTCCATCAGCATAGCCATTCTGGGTCCAAGTGGGGGTTCAAGCTTCTAGCTCTTAAATAGGTGGAGCAGATGTGTCATTGAGACCACCTGCAAACTACCAACCTTACCCTAGCTTTAAAATGTAGCTATTATCTTCCTTAGAAAATTATTGTCGTGACTGCTGATGGTTCTTCCTTTACTTTCGTAGTAGTGTTTAACATAATGCTCACAGAAAAATGCAGATTTGAGGAGTAACATATACACTAGCATTTTCTGAACTCATTGATCAGTGTGAACTTGGCACTTAAGAAACCTTTTCTGAAACATGCGGTATTTTTATTGTATGTCACCTTTTAGCCACTAAATCTTGTTTTAAAACCTTATATGGTGTGCATATGTGTAGCACATAAAAAAAAGATCTTGGAATGCTACATGCTAAGCCATTAACAATGTCTACCCCTGGAGCTGGGATTTTACACTGCAGGGGGCGGGAGCGAATAAGAGAGGGCTCTCACTTTTTTCTATAATTGGTTCCATACTGTTTGAATTTTTATGAGAGTATTTGTGGTACTTGTGGCTCTCTGGCATAAAAAGAAAACTTTTTTTTCTTTTTTTTTTTTTTTTTTAACCAAAGCCAAATGTAAAATATCAAGACTACAAGTGAACCATTAAAAATAGTGGTTCCCAAATTATAGTTGCACTGGCTAGCACCAAGCTGACTACATAAAAATCGTATGGAAAACTGCTAAAAGTAGGTGATTTCTAAGACCACCTTTGGAAATTTCTGATTCAGTGGCTCTGGGTTGAGAACTAGATGTCTGTATTTTGAACAAGGGACCCGATGATTCTAACGTGCAGCGAGAGTCAAAAACAGCTATAGTAAACCAAGCCTTTGTGTTTCAGAGTTTTATATTAATTGGCTCAAAAATGTTTCAGAAAACTTCCTTTCAGGCTTTCCTTAAGACTTTATTTATGAATCAAAAGAACGTATTTTTTTCCTGTTTTCAAGGTAATAAAGAAAAGATACCCTATGCTTATATGAGCTCCCACATAAGATAACCTGAAAAAGGGACTGATTTAAAGTATAATTATATTATGCCCTAAATTTAGCCCTATTTTCTGATAAATGATGAAGGAAGTTCCTCACCTGAACCTTTGTACCATAGTTACTCAAACGAGGTTCCTTGAATTACAGAACACAGATGATTTGAACTAGGTGACAAGCCAGTCCCCAGATGGTTAACGCAGCTGGTACCATTATAGATGCTTAGCAGTTAATTCATACATTTAGTAGATATCTCAAGGCTAATTACCAAGTAGAACCCAGTTGAGAAAAGCTGAGTCAGGATGTCAAATTGAAAGATCTGCTATGAAGTAAGTTCTTCTCACCCTTCAGGTTGTGTTCAATACAATCAGAGAACATGATGCTGAAGTCTGAACATGCACAGACCGTAAGTCAACTGACATCCCAAAACGAGGTCCTTCGCAGCAGCTTCCGCGATCAAGTGCGCCATTTGCAGGAAGAGCATAGAAAGACAATGGAAACTTTACAGCAGCAGCTCTCCAAGGTGGAAGCTCAGCTTTTCCAGCTTAAGAGTGAACCAACCACAAGAAGTACGTGTGTGTGTGCATGAGAACATCAGTCGTTCACATTCTCACATAGTTTTGTCACTTAAATACATTCTTCACAAATTCATAAGAAAAAAGAAAATTTACTAGGTGACAACCAGTGCCAATTCTGTGATTAAGGAATTTTGGATTTGCTTACTGAGAAGATATTTGAACCATTTGAACCCTTCTTGATTATACTTAGAGCAGCCTACATCACCTCTTACAGTACTGATTTTCATGTATCTATTATCCTCCATGTAATGCTATTTCCTTTTCTCTGACTCAGACATACTCTGCAGTCTCATGACATGTGTCCAAATCCCAGTATTCACTGAATCTGTTTGGTGTTCTCCATTGTTAGTCATCAAATATATCTATTATTTTGTAATTAGGAACATTATAGTGAGAGGCTTAGAAACACCCAAGCCCCACTGAACTTACAGGATTGATTGGTCAATATAGCTTCTTCCCTTTAAAATATCTACTTAGTTGGAGATTTAGTTCAGCTGCACCTGGTATCTTCCATTCTACTCCCTGGAAGAGATGGGAATATGCCAGCCAAGAGGAGGTTACATTTTAGCATTAAGTATCAACTTTATATTTAATAGCATTTACCTTGGAAAATGTCACCAGGACATTGGCACCAATGGGTTACTCATCAGGGTCCGAAGCCAGCTTCAAGAAATTCAGCCTATGCCAAGAGTCATCAAAGGAAGTAATCAGTCAGGGAAACAACAGTCACACAAAAGATTGTGATCTAGGAATCAGCAGTGGAATAAGCAGTTGGCACAATATCAGAAATCCTGGAAAGTGCTTCAACAAAGGCAGCTGGAAGCTAATGTTTGAGAGAAAGGAGGAGGCAACTTCAATGGAATGGAAAGTAAATGAAATTGGAAATTAAAAGATATGCGTTAGAATTCTGGTCCCTGACCCTGCTATGATGCCTTGGGCAAAGTCATTTAATTTCTCTGACCTTTGGGTTTCTCAGGATTAATAAAGTAATGTGTTTGAAAGTGCCTTATAATTCTTACAGTTCTATGCAAGTGTTCACTATCAGCAAGCAGGAAAGCCTAGCTGGGGAAGTATAATAGATTAGTTCCCTGCCCTGGGTCCTAGGCTTTTCTTGGCTGAACACTGAAGATATGAGGGGGCGATGGTAGGACCCGGCAGAGGTGAAAGGGTAAGGTAGTAATGAACATCTGCTCAGCAGAATTCAGCAAGCGTATTGAGTCAGTACACAGCTATCTGAAATATCTAATCCTCAAAAACAGAGTCTAGTTTGAGAATTTCTGCCAGTATTTTGCAACAGTATAGCCCTCTCTATTATGGTATCTAATAGATTTTACCTAGGTGGTAGCAAATAATTTATAGTTCCTGTTGAAATTACTTAAACGGTTAAAGTCAATAAATTTTTAGGGCAGTCTTAGAAATTCTTTATGCACCGTTTGTTTTCTAGTTATTGAAATTCCCTCTCATACCATTTGACATTCCTATGATCACTTTAATTTCATTGTGTACCTCTGTGAATGTAGAATCCATGATTTTGAACAATCTCAACTTACTTTTTTTAAAAAAATGTAATAGGCCCAGCTGCTTCTCACCAACCTTTGAAGAACCTTCGAGAAAGGAGAAGCACAGAAGTCCCCCTTCTGGACATGGATGCCATTACCCGGGAGGAGGGAGAAGGAATGGAGACAACCGACACGGAGTCCGTATCTTCCTCCGGCACTCACACACAGTCTTTAGAACAGCTGCTTAATTCTCCTGAAACTAAACTGGGTATGTTTTTCCTATTTACCTCTACTATCTTGTCTAATAAATCCTAACTCTAAGTTATGCGTGCTTTTTTGAGCTACTCTAAGAAAATTTCTTTCAGTGTTGCACTCCAAATGGAAAACTCTCCTGCAGAATGAAACAGTTGAGTTTTTTAAAATAAAATGCTAGTTCTGCCCCAAGCTTGAGCCAGAAATAGATGGTTGGAAGTCCTGTAGTGGTATCAGAAAGTAGGATGAACTATTCTCTCACCCTTCTAAAAAGTTGATAGCTTTCGTTTATTCTTCTGAGTGAAGTAGTAGTGCTGAATTTATTAAATATAGTAAAGCTTCGGTATGTTAGTCTTACCTGTCATGAATGTTCACAATTCAGGGGGACTCTGTTCTCTTCCTGAAGTTTCAGGATCTAGAGTAAGGACTGTTTGTGTCTGTGGTCACTAATCGTGGTGTGGATGGAAACTGCGATCCTGCCAGGCATGGCAGCAGACTCCAGAATTACATCTGGCTTTGTGTTTTTTGCCAAATTACTTGTCAACTCTGAGCCTTTTCCCTTATCTATAAAATTTGAATAATGATACCCACCTCATATAATATTCTTACAAGCATCCATGATAGAAATGTTATTATTCCCCTCGTTTATAAGTAAAACAACATAAACTCTTGGGACATAGAGGAGTGTGAGTGGGGAAACTGATAGAATAGTCTAGAAACACAGGACAAACAAATTCAAGAATTGGCCCTCGTAGAGCTTGAATTCAATTAGATTATATGCTTTACAACAGAGATTCTGCCTTATTTGTGTTATGTTCAACATGTAACCTACCAACTGAGGTACGTTGAATAGAAGAATGCCAGAGAGAGTGGGCCTAAGTAATATTGCAGAGTAAAATATCTGTGTTTAGTATATTTCTTACTTAGAATCTTCATCTGTAATCTCTGATTTTGAAAATTAATTACTGGAACAACATCTTGCAGAGCCTCCTCTATGGCATGCTGAATTTACCAAAGAAGAATTGGTTCAAAAGCTCAGTTCCACCACAAAAAGTGCCGATCACTTAAACGGCCTGCTTCGGGAAACAGAAGCAACCAATGCAATCCTTATGGAACAAATTAAGGTAAGGTCAAATACTGCCACCCAGAAAATACTCTCTGCAACAGGTTGGTTTTCTTGACCCCCTCCCCCCCACTCTCCAGATGAGACACATCCATCACATCTTGATTCTTTATGATATTACATTCCTAAAAATGAGAAATATTAATTGCTTTGATATATACATATATAAAGACTAAATTCCTATTTTTTCTAAGAAACTATGATAGATTTAGAAATGGATTAGAGTAGATTCATAAGTGATTATTCCACTTATGCTTATGGAAAACTCAAATGGGTATGGGCCCTTATGTTCTTTTTTTTTTTAAAGATTTTATTTATTTGACCAAGAGAGAGACAGTGAGAGAGGGAACACAAGCGGGGGGAGTGGGAAAGGGAGAAGCAGGCTCCCCGCTGAGCAAGGAGCCTGTTGTGGGGCTGGGCCCTTATGTTCTTTTTTTTTTTTTTTTTTTTTTTTGCTTTAAAATCTTTTTTTTTTTTTCTCTTTTTTTTTTTTTAATTTTTTTATTGTTATGTTAATCCCCATACATTACATCATTAGTTTTAGATATAGTGTTCCATGATTCATTGTTTGTGCATAACACCCAGTGCTCCATGCAGAACGTGCCCTCCTCAATACCCATCACCAGGCTAACCCATCCTCCCAACCCCCTCCCCTCTAGAACCCTCAGTTTGTTTTTCAGAGTCCATCGTCTCTCATGGTTCTTCTCCCCCTCCGATTTCCCCCCCTTCATTCTTCCCCTCCTGCTACATTCTTCTTCTTCTTTTTTTCTTTCTTAACATATATTGCATTATTTGTTTCAGAGGTACAGATCTGAGATTCAACATTCTTGCACAGTTCACAGCGCTTACCAGAACACATACCCTCCCCAGTGTCCATCACCCAGTCACCCCATCCCTCCCACCCCACCCCCCACTCCAGCAACCCTCAGTTTGTTTCCTGAGATTAAGAATTCCTCATATCAGTGAGGTCATATGATACATGTCTTTCTCTGTTTGACTTATTTCGCTCAGCATAATACCCTCCAGTTCCATCCACGTCGTTGCAAATGGCAAGATCTTATTCCTTTTGATGGCTGCATAATATTCCATTGTATATATATACCACATCTTCTTTATCCATTCATCTGTTGATGGACATCTTGGCTCTTTCCACAGTTTGGCTATTGTGGACATTGCTGCTATAAACATCGGGGTGCACGTAGCCTTTCGGGTCCCTACTTTTGTATCTTTGGGGTAAATACCCAGTAGTGCAATTGCTGGATCATATGGTAGCTCTATTTTCAACTTTTTGAGGAACCTCCATACTGTTTTCCAGAGTGGCTGCACCAGCTTGCATTCCCACCAACAGTGGAGGAGGGTTCCCCTTTCTCCGCATCCCCGCCAACATCTGTCATTTCCTGACTTGTTAATTTTAGCCATTCTGACTGGTGTGAGGTGGTATCTCATTGAGGTTTTGATTTGGATTTCCCTGATGCCGAGCGATATTGAACACTTTTTCATGTGTCTGTTGGCCATTTGGATGTCTTCTTTGGAAAAATGTCTGTTCATGTCTTCTGCCCATTTCTTGATTGGATTCTTTGTTCTTTTGGTGTTGAGTTTGATGAGTTCTTTATAGATTTTGGATACTAGCCCTTTATCTGCTATGTCATTTGCAAATATCTTCTCCCATTCTCTCAGTTGTCTTTTGGTTTTGTTGACTGTTTCCTTTGCTTTGCAAAAGCTTTTGATCTTGATGAAGTCCCAATAGTTCATTTTTGCCCTTGCTTCCCTTGCCTTTGGCGATGTTTCTAGGAAGAAGTTGCTGCGGCTGAGGTCGAAGAGGTTGCTGCCTGTGTTCTCCTTTAGGATTTTGATGGACTCCTGTCTCACATTGAGGTCTTTCAACCATTTGGAGTCTATTTTTGTGTGTGGTGTAAGGAAATGGTCCAGTTTCATTCTTCTGCATGTGGCTGTCCAATTTTCCCAACACCATTTGTTGAAGAGACTGTCTTTTTTCCATTGGACATTCTTTCCTGCTTTGTCAAAGATTAGTTGACCATAGAGTTGAGGGTCCATTTCTGGGCTCTCTATTCTGTTCCATTGATCTATGTGTCTGTTTTTGTACCAGTACCATACTGTCTTGATGATGACAGCTTTGTAGTAGAGCTGGAAGTCTGGAATTGTGATGCCGCCAGCTTTGCTTTTCTTTTTCAACATTCCTCTGGCTATGCGGGGTCTTTTCTGGTTCCATACAAATTTTAGGATTATTTGTTCCATTTCTTTGAAGAAAGTGGATGGTATTTTGATGGGGATTGCATTGAATGTGTAGATTGCTCTAGGTAGGATTGACATCTTCACAATATTTGTTCTTCCAATCCATGAGCATGGAACGTTTTTCCATTTCTTTGTGTCTTCCTCAATTTCTTTCATGAGTATTTTATAGTTTTCTGAGTACAGATCCTTTGCCTCTTTGGTTAGATTTATTCCTAGGTATCTTATGGTTTTGGGTGCAATTGTAAATGGGATCGACTCCTTAATTTCTCTTTCTTCTGACTTGTTGTTGGTGTATAGGAATGCCACTGACTTCTGTGCATTGATTTTATATCCTGCCACTTGACTGAATTCCTGTATGAGTTCTAGCAGTTTTGGGGTGGAGTCTTTGGGATTTTCCACATAAAGTATCATATCATCTGCAAAGAGTGAGAGTTTGACTTCTTCTTTGCCAATTTGGATGCCTTTGATTTCTTTTTGTTGTCTGATTGCTGTGGCTAGGACTTCCAATACTATGTTGAATAGCAGTGGTGATAGTGGACATCCCTGCCGCGTTCCTGACCTTAGGGGGAAAGCTCTCAGTTTTTCCCCATTGAGAATGATATTCGCTGTAGGTTTTTCATAGATGGCTTTTATGATATTGAGGTATGTACCCTCTATCCCTACACTCTGAAGAGTTTTGATCAAGAAAGGATGCTGTACTTTGTCAAATGCTTTTTCTGCATCTATTGAGAGGATTTGTGATTCTTGTTTTTTCTTTTGTTAATGTATTGTATCACGTTGATTGATTTGCGGATGTTGAACCAACCTTGCAGCCCAGGGATAAATCCCACTTGGTCGTGGTGAATAATCCTTTTAATGTACTGTTGGATCCTATTGGCTAGTATTTTGGTGAGAATTTTTGCATCCATGTTCATCAGGGATATTGGTCTGTAATTCTCCTTTTTGATGGGGTCTTTGTCTGGTTTTGGGATCAAGGTAATGCTGGCCTCATAAAATGAGTTTGGAAGTTTTCCTTCCATTTCTATTTTTTGGAACAGTTTCAGAAGGATGGGTATTAATTCTTCTTGAAATGTTTGGTAGAATTCCCCTGGGAAGCCATCTGGCCCTGGGCTTTTGTGTTTTGGGAGATTTTTGATGACTGCTTCTATTTCCTTAGTGGTTATAGGTCTGTTCAGGTGTTCTATTTCTTCCTGGTTCAGTTTTGGTAGTTGATACATCTCTAGGAATGCATCCATTACTTCCAGGTTATCTAATTTGTTGGCATAGAGTTGCTCATAATATGTTCTTATAATTGTTTGTATTTCTTTGGTGTTGGTTGTGATCTCTCCTCTTTCATTCATGATTTTGTTGATTTGGGTCATTTCTCTTTTCTTTTTGATAAGTCTGGCCAGGGGCTTATCAATCTTGTTAATTCTTTCAAAGAACCAGCTCCTAGTTTCGTTGATCTGTTCTACTGTTCTTTTGGTTTCTATTTCATTGATTTCTGCTCTGATCTTTATTATTTCTCTTCTCCTGCTGGGTTTAGGCTTTCTTTGCTGTTCTTTCTCCAGCTCCTTTAGGTGTAGGGTTAGGTTGTGTACTTGAGACCTTTCTTGTTTCTTGAGAAAGGCTTGTATTGCTATATACTTTCCTCTTAGGACTGCCTTTGCTGTATCCCAAAGATTTTGAACAGTTGTGTTTTCATTTTCATTGGTTTCCATGAATTTTTTTAATTCTTCTTTAATTTCCTGGTTGACCCATTCATTCTTCAGTAGGATGCTCTTTAGCCTCCATGTATTTGAGTTCTTTCTGACTTTCCTCTTGTGATTGAGTTCTAATTTCAAAGCATTGTGGTCTGAAAATAGGCAGGGGATGATCCCAATCTTCTGGTACCGGTTGAGACCTGATTTATGACCTAGGATGTGATCTATTCTGGAGAATGTTCCATGGGCACTAGAGAAGAATGTGTATTCCGTTGCTTTGGGATGGAATGTTCTGAATATGTCTGTGAAGTCCATTTGGTCCAGTGTGTCATTTAAAGTCTTTATTTCCTTGTTGATCTTTTGCTTAGACGATCTGTCCATTTCAGTGAGGGGGGTGTTAAAGTCCCCCACTATTATTGTATTGTTGTCGATGTGTTTCTTTGCTTTTGTTATTAATTGCCTTATATAATTGGCTGCTCCCATGTTAGGGGCATAGATATTTACAATTGTTAGATCTTCTTGTTGGATAGACCCTTTAAGTATGATATAGTGTCCTTCCTCATCTCTTATTACAGTCTTTGGTTTAAAATCTAATTTGTCTGATATAAGGATTGCCACCCCAGCTTTCTTTTGGTGTCCATTAGCATGGTAAATGGTTTTCCACCCCCTCACTTTCAATCTGGGGGTGTCTTTGGGTCTAAAATGAGTCTCTTGCAGACAGCATATCGATGGGTCTTGTTTTTTAATCCAATCTGATAGCCTGTGTCTTTTGATTGGGGCATTTAGCCCATTTACATTCAGGGTAACTATTGAAAGATAGGAGTTCAGTGCCATTGTATTGCCTGTAAAGTGACTGTTACTGTATATTGTTTGTGTTCCTTTCTGGTCTATGTTGCTTTTAGGCTCTCTCTTTGCTTAGAGGACCCCTTTCAATATTTGTTGTAGGGCTGGTTTCGTGTTTGCAAATTCCTTTAGTTTTTGTTTGTCCTGGAAGCTTTTTATCTCTCCTTCAATTTTCAATGACAGCCTAGCTGGATATAGTATTCTTGGCTGCATATTTTTCTCATTTAGTGCTCTGAATATGTCCTGCCAGTCCTTTCTGGCCTGCCAGGTCTCTGTGGATAAGTCTGTTGCCAATCTAATGTTTCTACCATTGTAGGTTACATATCTCTTCTCCCGAGCTGCTTTCAGGATTTTCTCTTTGTCTCTGAGACTCGTAAGTTTTACTATTAGATGTCGGGGTGTTGACCTATTTTTATTGATTTTGAGAGGGGTTCTCTGTGCTTCCTGGATTTTGATGCCTGTTTCCTTCCCCAAATTAGGGAAGTTCTCTGCTATAATTTGCTCCATTATACCTTCTGCACCTCTCTCTCTTTCTTCTTCTTCTGGGATCCCAATTATTCTAATGTTGTTTCGTCTTATGGTATCGTTTATCTCTCGAATTCTGCCCTCGTGATCCAGTAGTTGTTTATCTCTCTTTTTCTCAGCTTCTTTATTTTCCATCATTTGGTCTTCTATCTCACTGATTCTTTCTTCTGCCTCATTTATCCTAGCAGTTAGCGCCCCCATATTTGATTGCACCTCATTAATAGCCTTTTTGATTTCTACTTGGTTCGATTTTAGTTCTTTTACTTCTCCAGAAAGGGTTTCTCTAATAACTTCCATGTTTTTTTCAAGCCCAGCTAGTATCTTTAAAGTGATGATTCTGAACTCTAGATCTGACATCGTACTAATGTCCGTATTGAGTAGGTCCCTGGCAGTCGGTACTACCTCTTGTTCTTTTTGTTGAGGTGATTTTTTCCGTCTTGTCATTTTGTGCAGAGGAGAATAGATTAATGAGAGAACAAAATGCTAGCAGGGTAACAACGTCCCCAGAAAATATACTCTAAACAAATCAGAAAAGACCTGAAGCAGTGGGAAAAGAAAGGGAAAGAGAGAAAAAAGAAAAGGAAAGAAAAAAAGAAAAAAGAAAAAGATAAAGATAAAAACAAACAAAAGCAGAACAAAACAAAACAAAACAAAAACAGAATGTGATCAAATATGATCAGGCTGGATTATAGATCAGTGCCACACACTAGATTTTGGGTGTATTTTGGTCTGTTAAAAGAAAGTCCCTCCCAAAATTTTAAAGAAAGAAAAACTTATATATGTACAAAAATAAGGGTTGATATGATGAAGGGATGGAATATGATTGTAAAGATGGAAATTATAAAAAATTTTTAAAAAGGATTTGATAAGTTGTTTGAAAAAAGAAAGAAGAGGATTAAAAAAAAAAAAAAGAAAGAGAAAAGGGAGAGAATGTGATCAGGCAGGGGAGTAGAAAAAAACCATACACTAGAGATTTAGAGTATATTTTGATCTGTTAGAAGAAACTATCTCAAGATTTTAAAGAGAGAACAACTTATATATATATGCCAAAAATACGGGTAACTACTATGAAGGGATAGAATATGACTTTAAAAATGAAAAATAAAAATGTTTTTTTTTTTAAAAAGGGATTGATAAGATGTTGGTTGAAAAAGGGAAAAAGAAAAATTCAAAAAAAAAAAAGAAAAAAGGAAAAAAGACAGTTAAAAAAAATAATTAACTTTGAAAGACTAAAGAATCATGGTAAAAAAGCCATGAATTCTATGTGCAGTGTTCCCCTAGCGCTGGAGTTCTGCCGTTCTCATTGATCGGTAAACTTGGTCTTGGCTGGCTGTTCTCGCTGATCTTCTGGGGGAGGGGCCTGTTGCCGTGGTTCCCAAATGTCTTTGCCGGAGGCAAAATTGCCCCGCCCTTGCCGGTCCGGGCTAAGTAATCTGCTCGGGTTTGCTCTCCGGAGCTTTTGTTCCCTGCAAGCTCTCCGTACAGGTTTGGAGGCGGAGAGTGAAAATGGTGGCCTCCCAGTCTCCGCCCCGGCGGAGCCGAGAACTCGGGGTCCCGCTCCTCAGCGAGCCCCCAGAGAAAAGCCGTCAGTCACTCCCGTCTCCCCGGTCTCCGGCCACACTCCGCGCTCACCCGGCCTGTGACCGCGCCTTTCTATCTGGCACCCGACCCCGGGTGGAGTCTCCAAGCCCAGCAGATCCCCGCGGTGCGCTCCCGCACCTCTCCTCCCGGGGGAAGAAGGTGAGTCTCCCCGGATCTGCCGCTTGTTGGGTCCCTGCTGGAGGAGCAGTGGCCCGACTGTGCCGCGGATCACGGTTTATGGCAACCCCGAGCTGAGAGCCCGCGCCTGGGCTCCGTCTCTGCAGCCGGCTTCCCTGCTCCGATACCTGGGAGCTCTGCCGCACTCAGGCACCCCCGGTCTTTCTGTGACCCCGAGGGTCCTGAGACCACACTGTCCCGCGAGGGTTCCACCCCCCACTTCGCCACCAGAGTGACGTCCCTCAGCGGAGCAGACTTCTAAAAGTTCCGACTTTGTGCTCCGTGGCTCTATCACTTGCCAGAAGCGGCCGTCGGAGGCCCCTCCCCCGCCGTCTATCCTCCCGAATATCGCCTCGGATTCACTTCGCACGTCCTACCTTCCAGAAAGTGGTCGCTTTTCTGTTCAGAGAGTTGTTGCTCTTCTTTTCTTTGATCTCCTGTTGAGTTTGTAGGTGTTCAGAATGGTTTGATCCCTATCCAGCTGAATTCCTGAGAGGAGACGAAATCCAGGTCTCCTACTCCTCCGCCATCTTGCTCCGCCCCCTGGGCCCTTATGTTCTAAAGATAAACCGTGAATGCTTCTCATTCAGATCATTCAGCTGATGTTTATGGCACTAAACTTCTTATCACAGATTGTGGGTGGAGATAGTAAAGTAGCATAGGAAACTTTCATGTTTTAAGGTGACACTAGAAATGTGTGGCAACAGGTAAAATGTGGAGCAGTTGAGGGTTACACAATCTACCCTGGCTCATGGCTATGTCTCTTCTCCAAATATAGTCCTGTGACTTACCGAGCAGTTCTTGTGAGCCAGGCCCTGGGCTTTACATATATCATCGTATTTAATCCTCATAATCACTGGTGAGAGAGTGATTGAAGCTGATAAATGGTGGAGCAACATTCCAGCTCATGTCTGTCCAGAAAGCACATGCTTCTGCCCTCTACATGCTTCTCCAAATAGACTGAGCTCTCTCTGTGCAGGGCCTCAGCTATCCTTGTTAAATTAATTTTTTAATGCTGAGTTACTCAGTTATTCATAGCAAATTATATATATTATGACATTCCACGTCTAAATATTTTTGTATGCATTTGTATAAAATAGTGTTTTCCTACATATTCAAAACATTATCACATCTAACAAATTGCTAACTAGCCCGGTGAACTAAGTGATTATTCAAATGTTATATTTCCACAAATTTACATTCTTGAATGATTTCTTAGACCTTATTTTCACTTTTTAAAATGACTGTAGGTTTTAGGACAGAGTTGGCTAACTTTTCTGAACTAACCTAAAATGATGAAATATAACTATTTTTGTTTGTTTCAACCCAGAAATCTTCCTCAAAGACTTTAGCATTCTACCATCTTTTGCATATCATCTGTTTCCCCATTTTTCTGGTAGTATTTTAGATTGTCTTACATTCCTGAATTTTCACTCTGTCGTAGACTTGGCTTTTGTTTTGGTGAACAAAACAGCCATCGTTCATCATGTAAATACAACTTCCCAGTGGACACTGTAACTACCTGCAGTCTGTGAGCAGGGCAGGAAAGGGGTCAGTGGTGGATGTAGATGTTTACTTTAGGCCCTGGTTTCAAGCTGTGCTTGCCCTCTGCAGTGTGCCTTATCCCACGGCCCTGAGCCCACTAGTTTACTTTCTGTAGAGAATAGGAGGTGAAGGGAACATCATGGTACCAACCAAAACTGAGGACTTGACATCAGTCCTCAGTTTTCGACCCCAGTTCCCACGCTCCCCTGTACTTTGAGGCAGAAACTTCTTGATGTTTCTGCAGGATCCATTCTGTCATCTTGTCAGTGGTACTGGGTGAGCCACTGGGCTGAGTCTCTTCCACTTTATCTGCTTCCCATCTTGTAGGAATCTCTTGGTATTTCTCATCTATTTTTTTTCTTCTCTCCTAATCTCTCCGTTATAGTTATTTTGGGGGGCATTTAAGGGGGAAGAGAAGAAGAGTACATGGGTTCAGTCTGCCATGTTTAACCTGAAGCTCCAAATATTCATTTTTAACTCATTTCTCCAACATCAGCTCCTCAAAAGTGAAATAAGAAGATTGGAAAGAAATCAAGAACGAGAAAAGTCTGTAGCTAACCTGGAATACTTGAAGAATGTCTTGCTACAATTCATTTTCCTGAAACCAGGTAGTGAGAAAGAGAGGCTCCTTCCTGTTATAGATACAATGTTGCAGCTCAGCCCTGAAGAAAAGGGAAAACTGACTGCAATTGCTCAAGGTAGGTGAAGGAAAGTATTAAAACTCCTGTTGCATAACTTACACTAAATGTTGGCCTTGTGGTTGAGACTTTGTGTGTATGCTTACAATCTTTTTCGTGACACTGTACTTAAAACATTTAAATTTTGTTCATTTGGGTAAGTTCTATCATATGTGTAACCTGTGACTAGATTTGAAAAGCTAACGTTTTAACACGTTAGGGCAATTATAGTACATAATATAATTTTAAGATGCAGCAAAATACAATACAGTGTTTAGTTAGATCTTTGAAAATTAGACATGTAGTTCTAGATTGAATTCTATCAAAGAATGTGGTTTTATTTTATATCATAATTTTTTAACATGTATTAGCTTATTCTTTCCTACTCCCCCCCCACCACTGCCTCACCCTCACCCCTTCCCCCCACCAAATTCTACAGTCAGCAGAGTCATATGGCCCAACATTTGGTACACAGCATACCCCACAGTCCCGTTTCTCAAGGCAGACAGTTTTAAAGCTGTCCTGTATTTGGAGCTTAGATTTTTGTGGCAAATAGATTTAACACTGTGATTTCATAAACTCCTTTAAAATGATTTGCATACAACTGCTGTAGTTACCTGATTTCAGACTGCATCTTAAGGATGCACTTAAGGATCATGGTTTCATTTTTGTTAGTTTAAAATGTTTTTGTTAGTGACCTTTTCAAGCAAATACAGGGAGAATGCTGTCATGTCCCTGTAGCTCTCACTCATCTTTAACAATTTTCATGGTCAGACTTCTTTTGACAGGGGAATAGCAAGAACTAGAGTTTTGTTTTTTTTTATGATTTTATTTATTTATTTGACAGAGCGAGAGAGAGCACAAGCAGAGGGAGCTTCAGGGAGAGGGAGAGGGAGCCCAAGGCGGAGGAGCTCGATCCCAGGACCCTGGAATCATGACCTGAGCTGAAGGCAGACACTTAACCAACTGGGCCACCCAGGTGCCCCAAGGCTAGAGATTTTAAAGCAGATCCCACACATCATGATTTCCCCAGCAAACACTTCACTGTGTATCAGACTCCTCTGCCATCTACACCCAGTTCGTGCCCACTGTTCCCATTATTGCAGATGTCTTTATACAGCATCTTAATAGGGCTCACACATTGCATTTGGTTGATATCCCTTAAGCTCTGTTTTGTTTTTGTTATCTATAGCATTTCCATGTTCCTTTTTGTAATATGTCAATTATTAGTTGAAGAAACTGGTCATTTGTCCTACAGAAGCTCAGTTCTGGATTTGGCACTTTGAGATAGCATTTAAGTTGTTCCATTGTTGCCTATAAATAGGAAGTCAGATCTCTGATTAGATCCAGGTGTAATTGGACAGGGTGGGAGATAAAAATCCCTCATAGGTAGTGTTGTGTACTTTCTGAGACATCACATCAGTAGGCCCAAAATGTCTAGTTGTCCCACTTTTGACTGGCTTATCCCATCATGTTGGTGCCTTTTTTTTTTTTTTAAGATTTTATTTATTTGAGAGAGAGAATGTGTGCACATGAGCACGGGGAGGGGCAGAGGGAAAGGGACAAGCAGACTCCCTGCGGGAGTCAATCCCAGAACCCTGAGATCATGACCTGAGCTGAAGTCAGACACTTAACCAGCTGAGCCACCCAAGAGCCCCATGCTGGTGCTCTTTAACATCCTAAAATCCGGACTAAACTGATAACGCTGGAGAGTAGTCCTTAAAATGGAACAGGTGTCAGAATCATCTGGTGAGATGATTAAACTCAGATTGCTGGCCACCCCCCCCCCCAAGTTTCTGATTCAGTAAATTTAGGGTGGGACCCAAGAGTTTGCAGCTTTAACAAGTTCACCTGGTCTGTTGACCATACCTCAAGAACCCCTGATCTAGAGGACTGATGATTTGGCTGTGGTTTGGGGGGGGTTTTTTGTTGTTGTTTTTGGTTTGGTTTTTCAGAAATACTTCATAGTAGTGCTGATTGTTTCTTTGAAACTGTTTTCTTAAAATACATCTGTGTAATAATGAGGGAGGAAGGTTCTCAATACTGATAGTAATCTCAGGTCTGCTAATTGTAGGGTACATTACCTTAGCCGCAATAGTATTTTTGTCACAAGATCCAAAATAAGAATACATCATGTACATTTTTTGGTAATGTAGTTATCCTAAATCACAAATTTGCTTTTATATATTACTTTTTGCTTATTCTACCAAAGCTAAAACTGTTTTTTTCATTGTAAAATTAATCAGGACTTTAGGAAGAATATGTGTATTTTTAAATTAAAACATACTTCAGTGATATGATCTCAAATATTTAGCATATCTAATAATCCTTCTAAAAGCCCAGCATGTGTAATGTAATATAGATGTTACTAACACTCAAGTGACTCCTGTAAGTTGAGGATACCAACGTTGATTAAAAGATCTCGAACAGACTAACCTAAGTGTTTTAGTAACACAGATGTTATCAATCATCACATAGGAGACATATAAGAAGTTCATTAGAAACCCAGAACTCTAAGACAGGTTTTTTGCTAAGTCCTGTAAATGTATAGGAAGACCCCCCCCCATTATTAAACTTAAACTAGTGTACCTTTGAAAGGTTATTCACTTCTTATCTCTTATTTACATGAGCAAACAAAAACTTATAAAAATTGAATTAAAAATAGTTATGGTCTGGCAGCAGATAGAGATATGGCTTAAGCAAGAATTATTGAACTGAAAGGTAGGTCAGAAGGAATTATTTAGAATTCAGCAGAGAGAAACAAAACAATGGAAGAAAAAACTGAAAGAGTGGGTAATAGAAATAGAGGATAGAATGAAGACAACCAACATATATTTGATAATTGAAGTTCTAGAAGGAGAGGAAAGAATGAGGTAGAGACAGTATTTGAAGAGAATGAAAATTTTTCAGAGCTGCTGAAGGACATCCATTCACACATTTGAAAAATCTCAATACAATTTCAAGTAGAATAAATAAAAGGAAGTCTACCTCTTCACGTAAAAGTGAAACTGCCCACCAAAAGGGACAGAGAAAAGTCCTCAAAAGAAGACCCATTGCCGGAGTTTGAAAAGATGGCGGAGGAGTAGGGGACCCTATTCCAACTGGTCCCCAGAATTGAGCTGGATATCTACCAGACCGCTCTGAACACCCACAAAATCAGCCTGAGATGTAAGAAGCTATATCTGGATCTCTACAAACAGAATATCGCAGGCAGTTGGTTTTGAGCTGTGAAATGGGGAGTTGTAATTCTGCGGGCAGATATCGGAAGATAAACGGAAGGGAGAGGGAGCTGTCGGGATCCTGCACCACCAGTTCACGAAAGCCTCCTACGCTGGGGACAGGGCACAGACTCACAGACCGGTAGTGGCGAGGAAAGGACTTTAGGGCAGCCCCTCAGACTGACATCTGGAGCAGCAGGGCCACACATGCGAACTGGGGCGGCTGGCGGTTTTAGAAGCACAAAGGGCAGAGACGTGCACCTGTGCCCCGAAGTGGAGTTGAGGACTGGGAGCCCTGCTGAGGGGCGCATAACCCAGGTTGCTGCAATTTATAGCAGCACAGACAGAAACGGGGATAGTGTGGCCTGGCAAGTGCACTGAAGAACAGACTGTGATCTCCGCTCTGAGGCAGAGGGTTGGAAACGATCTCTTCACTCTGACTCTCGGAAGAGACGCAGAAAGCCACCAGGGAAAGCCGCCAGAGAACAAAATCCAAAAAAAAAAAAACGGTTTTCACTGAACCCATCCCCCCCAACCGGGGCAAGGCAACTCTGCCCAAATAGGCTTGCTTGAGTAACAGTGCGGCAGGCCTCTCCCCCAGAAGACAGGCTGGGAGAACAAGAGGCCAGTAACCCTAAGGTCCCTATAAACCAGGTGCATCTTGCTTGGGTTGTGGTCAATAATTTGGACTCTGTCCATTCCTGAACCACCCATCAACAGAATGACTAGGAGGAAGAACCCCCAAAATAGGAAAGACTCAGAGACTGTGACTTCTTTTTTTTTTTAATGTTATGTTAATCACCATACATTACATCATTAGTTTTTGATGTAGTGTTCCATGATTCATTGTTTGCGTATAACACCCAGTGCTCCATGCAGAACATGCCCTCTTTAATACCCATCACCAGGCTAACCCATCCTCCCACCCCTTCCCCTCTAGAACCCTCAGTTTGTTTTTCAGAGTCCATCGTCTCTCATGGTTCAAGACTGTGACTTCTGCCACAGATTTACAAATGGATACAGATATAACCAAGATGTCAGAAATGGAATTCAGGGTAGCAGTTGTGAAGACAATACTAGAATGGAGAAATCGATTAATGGCAACATAGAGTCTCCAAGGGCAGAAATGAAAGCTGAATTGGCAGAACTTAAAAATGTTATCAATGAGATCCAATCTAATCTAGATGGTCTAACAGCTATGGGTAAGCGAGGCAGAAGAACGAATTAGTGATCTAGAAGACCAATTGATAGAAAAGAAGAAAAAAGAGGAAGCCAGGGAGAAACAACTCAAATCCATGAAAACAGAATCAGAGAAATAAGCGACACCATGAAATGTTCCAATGTCAGAATTATTGGGATCCCTCAGGGGGTGGAGAGAAAGAGAGGACTAGAAGATATATTTGAGCAAATCGTAGCTGAGAACTTCCCTAATCTGGGGAATGAAACAAACATTTGTGTCCTAGAGGCAGAGGGGACCCCTCCCAAGATCAAGGAAAACAGGCCAACACCCCGGCACGTAATAGTAAAACTCACAAATCTTAGAACAAAGGAAACCATCTTAAGGGCAGTTAGGGGGAAGAGATTCCTTACGTACAGAGGGAGGAACATCAGAATAACGTCAGACCTATCCACAGAGACCTGGCAAGCCAGAAAGGCCTGGCAAGACATATTCAGGGTACTAAATGAGAAGAACATGCAGCCAAGAATACTTTATCCGGCAAGGCTTTCATTTAGAATGGATGGAGAGATGCAGAGTTTCCAAGACTGGCAGAAACTGAAAGAATATGTGACCACTAAGCTGGCCCTGCAAGAAATATTAAGGGGGGTTCTATAAAAGGAGAAAGACCCCAAGAGTGATATAGAACAGAAATTTAGAGACGATCTATAGAAACAAGGACTTCACAGGCAACAGGATGACAATAAATTCGTATCTTTCAATAATCACTCTGAATGTGAACAGCCTAAATGCTCCCATAAAATGGCACAGGGTTGCAGATTGAATAAAAAGACAGGACCAATCCATATGCCGTCTACAAGAGGCTCATTTTGAACCTAAAGATACATCCAGACTGAAAGTGAATGGATGGAGATCCATCTTCCATGCCAGCGGACCTCAAAAGAAAGCTAGGGCAGCAATTCTTTTATCAGACAAATTAGATTTTAAGCTAAAGACTGTATTTAGAGACACAGAAGGACACTCTGTCATTCTTAAAGGTTCCATCCAACAAAAGATCTAACAATTGTAAATATCTATGCCCCAACATGGGAGCAGCCATCTACATAAGCCAACTGTTAACTAAAATAAAGAGTCATATTGATAACAATACGTTAATTGTAGGAGACCTTAACACTCCACTCTCAGCAATAGACAGATCATCTAAGCAGAAAATCAACAAGGAAACAAGAACTTTGAATGACACACTGGACCAGATGGACCTTATAGATATATACAGAACTTTCCACCCTAAAACAACAGAATACTCATTCTTCTCGAGCGCACAGAATAGACCACATACTGGATCACAAATCAGGTCTCTACCGATACCAAAAGATTGAGATTATTCCCTGCATATTCTCAGACTATAATGCTTTAAAACTGGAACTCAACCACAAGAAAAATTTGGAAGAAATTCAAATACTTGGAATTAAAGACCACTCTGGTCAAGAATGTTTGCGTCAACCAGGAAATCAAAGAACTTAAACAATTCATGGAAACCAATGAGAACAAAAACACATCGGTCCAAACCTATGGGATACTGCAAAGGTGGTACTAAGGGGGAAATACATAGCCATCCAAGCCTCACTCAAAAAAATAGAAAAATCCCGAATTCACCAACTAACTCTACACCTTAAAGAACTAGAGAAAAAGCAACAAATGATGCCTAAGCCATGCATTAGAAGAGAAATAATTAAGATCAGAGCAGAAATCAATGAATTAGAAACCAGAAACACAGATCAGATCAACGAAACTAGAAGCTGGTTCTTTGAAAGAATTAATAAGATCGATAAACCCCTGGCCAGGCTTATCCAAAAGAAAAGAGAAAGGACCCAAATTAATAAAATTATGAATGAAAGGGGAAAGATCACAACTAACACCAAGGAAATAGAAACAATTATTAGAAATTATTATCAACAACTATATGCCAATAAATTGAGCAATCTGGATGAAATGGATGCCTTCCTGGAAACCTATAAACTCCCAAGACTGATACAAGAAGAAATTGACAACCTGAACAGGCCAATAACCAGTAACGAGATTGAAGCCATGATCAAAAACCTCCCAAAAAACAAGAATCCGTGGCCTGAGGATTCCCTAGGGAATTCTACCGAACATTCAAAGAAGAAATAATACCTATTCTCCTGAAGCTGTTTCAAAAAAATAGAAGCAGAAGGGAAGCTTCCAGACTCATTCTATGAAGCCAGCATTACCTTAATCCCCAAACCAGGCAAAGACCCCATTAAAGAGGAGAATTTCAGACCGATATCCCTGATGAATATGGATTCCAAAATTCTCAATAAGATCCTAGCTAATAGGATCCAACAATACATTAAAAGGATCATCCACCACGACCAAGTGGGATTTATTTCTGGGATGCAAGGGTGGTTCAACATTCACCAATCAATCAATGCGACAGAACACATTAATAAGAGGAGAGAGAAGAACCATATGGTCCTTTCAATTGATGCAGAAAAAGCATTTGACAAAACACGGCATCCTTTCCTGATTTAAACTCTTCAGAGTATAGGGAGAGAGGCAACATTACTCAAATTCATAAAATCCGTCTATGAAAACCCCAAAACGAACATCATCCTCAGTGGGGAAAAGCTGAGAGCCTTTCCCTTAAGATCAGGAGCACGTCAAGGATGCCCACTCTCGCCACTATTGTTCAACATTGTACTAGAAGTCCTAGCAACAGCAATCAGACAACAAAAGGAAATAAAAGGTATTCAAATTGGCAAAGAAGAAGTCAAACTCTCTCTCTTCGCAGATGACATAACACTTTATATGGAAAACCCAAAAGACTCCACCCCCAAATTATTAGAACTCATACAGCAATTCAGTAATGTAACAGGATACAAAATCAATGCACAGAAATCAGTTGCTTTCTTATACACTAACAATGCAACTGTAGAAAGAGAAATTAGAGAAACAGTTCCATTTACAGTAGCACCAAAAACCATAAGATACCTCAGAATAAACCTAACCAAAGAAGTAAAGGATCTATACTCTACAAACTACAGAACACTCATGAAAGAAATTGAAAAAGACACAAAAAGATGGAAAAACATTCCATGCTCATGGATCAGAAGAATAAACATTGTTAAAATGTCTATGCTACCCAGAGCAATCTATACCTTCAAACGCCATCCCGATCAAAATTCCAATGACATTTTTCAAAGTGCTGGAACAAACAATCCTAAAATTTGTATGGAATCGGAAAAGACCCTGAATCGCCAAGGAAATGTTGAAAAAGAAAAACAAAGCTGGGGGCATCACATTGCCCGATTTTAAGCTATATTACAAAGCAGTGATCACCAAGACAGCATGGTACTGGCACAAAAACAGACATATAGACCAGTGGAACAGAATAGAGAGCCCAGATATGGACCCTCAGCTCTGTGGTCAAATAATCTTTGACAAAGCAGGAAAAAATATGCAATGGGAAAAAGACAGTCTCTTCAATAAATGGTGCTGGGAAAATTGGACAGCTATATACAGAAGAATGAAGCACAACCATTCTCTAACACCATACACAAAGATAAACTCAGAATGGATGAAAGACCTCAATGTGAGACAAGAATCCATCAAAATCCTAGAGGAGAACATAGACAGTAACCTCTTTGACATTGGCCACAGCAACTTCTTTCAAGATACATCCCCAAAAGCTAGTGAAACAAAAGCAAAAATGAACTTTTGGGACTTCATCAAGATAAAAAGCTTCTGCACAGCAAAGGAAACAGTCAACAAAACAAAGAGGCAACCCACAGAATGGGAGAAGATACTTGCAAATGACACTACAGACAAAGCGCAGATTTCCAAGATCTATAAAGAACTTCTCAAACTCAACACCCAAAAAACAAGTCAAAAGTGGGCAGAAGACATGAACGGACACTTCTCAAAAGAAGAATACAAATGGCTAACAGACACATGAAGAAATGTTCATCATCATTAGCCATCAGGGAAATTCAAATCAAAACCACATTGAGATAGCACCTTACACCAGTTAGAATGGCAAAAATTGACAAGGCAAGAAACAACAAATGTTAGAGAGGTTGTGGAGAAAGGGGAACCCTCTTACACTCTTGGTGGGAATGCAGGTTGGTGCAGCCACTTTGGAAAACAGTGTGGAGGTTCCTCAAAAAATTAAAAATAGAGCTACCCTATGACCCAGCAATTGCACTACTGGGTATGTACCCCAAAGACACAGATGCGGTGAAAAGAAGGGCCATATGCACCCCAATGTTCATAGCAGCAGTGTCTGCAATAGCCAAACTGTGGAAAGAGCCGAGATGCCCTTCAACAGATGAATGGATAAAGAAGATGTGGTCCCTGTATAACAGAATATTACTCAGCCATCAGAAAGGATGAATACCCAGCTTTTACATCAACATGGATGGGACTGGAGGAGATTATGCTAAGTGAAATAAGTCAAGCAGAGAAAGTCAATTATCATATGGTTTCACTTATTTGTGGAACATAAGGAATAGCATGGAGGACTTTAGGAGAAGGAAGGGAAAAATGAAAGGGGAGAAATCGAAGGGGGAGATGAACCATGAGAGACTATGGACTCCAAGAAACAAACTGAGGGTTTTAGAGGGGAGGGCGGTGGTGGGATTGGTTAGCCCAGTGATGGATATTAAGGAGGGCACGTACTGCATGGAGCACTGGGTGTTATACAAAAGCAATGAATCATGGATCACTACATCAAACACTAATGCTATATTGTATGGTGACTAATATAATAAAATTAAATTAAACTTAAAAAAAGAAGACCCATTACCTCATTACCTTTAAAGGAGTGACAGGCTCACAGTGGACTTCTCAGCCGCATTGGTGAAGTACTGTCTTTAGCATGCTATAAGAAATAACTGTCAACTTTGAAGAAATATTTTTCGAGATCCTTTCTGATAGAAACTTTAAGAATTTGCCTCCATTGGAAATGCATAGCAATGTACTTCATGTATAAGGAAAACCTGAGTGAAAGGTCTGAGTTGCAAGAAGGAATGTCATGCACAGGAAACTTGTCATCATGCTGCAGTAAGAGTCCTGAGCCTCACCAGCCAGACCAAGGACATTTCTTTACCAAGGCCTTCAGGACAACAGACCATGTATACATGTCTGGGGTGCCAGAAGAGAGGGTCTGAGGGCTGCTCTTCTGGCACTGAAAGGAACGGGATCAGAAGAGCAAAAAGCACAAGTACTCTTGCCTCCTTCGTCTCCTTTGAAGCAGTGTTTACAATCTCTGATTTTGTATAGAGTTTATACCAGTATTTTTCATTTGGGTTGCTAATCACTAATGGATGTTGAAATTAATTTGGTGAATCACATCCAGAATATTTTTTTTAATCGAGAAAATGAGACAAACACCAGAATACATTGAATCTTGTAAGGGTAAGAATTGTTTCTTGAAATTCTCTGGGTATATGGGTGGATGTTGCTATCTGTCTGACTGTGTCAGCTCCTGATATAAAATGTTTGTCTTTCTGTGGGTCTGGGTCACAAGTATTTGAGAAACATTAGCTTAGGGGATAAAGTAGGTTATCCAACTCTGGCAAATGATGTCAAACTCCCTGTAACAAACACCCTTTAATGACCCAACTCACACCCCAGGCAAGTGTCCTGAGCTACTCAAAGCTCCCTGTGGCATCTCTATATAAGGCAAAAAAATACAAAGTGCTGCATTAGTTTCAAAACAAGTAATGTGAAGAAGACACTGACAAGTGTAGATTGTTGCTTGCCTGCAGTGCACAGGTTAACTCACCCTGCTTCCTGCATGTTAGATCCCACTGCTGTTCACAGATTACATTTTTCTTTTCTTCTTGAGATACAACTTGAGGTAAGCAGGGTTCACTCCCTAAGTAAGTTAGTCATATAGTGCTTCTCTTTGCAAGACTGGAATCTCAACTTTGCTGCTCAAGTAAGAGCTGAAAGTTGCTTCTCTACATCTTTACTCCCCAACTAGGTTATAATTTACAGAGCTGTGTATTGTTACTTACTGTACAACATTACCAAAGTCTAATACTCTGTAGAAGTAAATAAAGAGGAAAAGACCTGAAGCTAATATAAGGTTATATGCCAATTTTACCTCAGTTAAGGAAAAAAAAAAAAAAGAGAGGAAAAAAGGCCAAGACTATCAAGCTTTTTTGGTCATCTCCAGACTGACAGGAAGAGAACACACTCATACTCACTGTAAGTGTCTGATTTGGTTTGCAGAGGACGTAGAACCTTATCAGAAAAGAATAGTTACTCAGGGCAGGAGCAAATGCACCCTATCTCAGCCTTTCTGTGGTCCTTACTTACCTAAGGACATGAACAGCTGCCAGGAACACTGTCTGTACAGGGAAGAGTCCTGCCAGATCAGAGACACGGTTGAATTTTTCTTGTGTCACAAGACTTATACTCAGAGTGCACCATTCATTCCAGATGAACATACAGAGGTCTCTGCATTTCATTTAGGAAATGGAGGCCCCTGGCTTTCATCATTCTTGGGAGCAAGGCCACCGCCCCCTCTGATGGGAGAAAGCAGAGTCAGTACCCAGTTTTCCATCCCTTAACAGTATCACTTCCTCCAGCTTTCTAGAAGCTCTTCTCCATGGCAGCTGGCCGGTTAGCTCAGTTGGTTAGAGCGTGGTGCTGATAGAAGCTCTTCTCCATGTAGACTGTGGGAAGACTGACTTTTAAAAAATCTGCCACCATGGTGCCCTCTAGGCATTCATGTCTTTATGTAACTCTCTCCCCTTGAATGGCCATTAGACTGGCCTAGTGACTTGTTTCTAACCAGTAGAATACAGCAAAGGTGACAGGGTGTCACTTCCATGATTAGGTTAGCTTGTGACTTCTGTCTCATTAGCAGACTCTCCACCTTCTCCACTTGCAAGCTGACATTATTAAAGAGGCCATTTGGGGACGCCTGGGTGGCTCAGTAGGTTAAGCATCTGCCTTCGGCTCAGGTCATGATCTTGGGGTCCTGGGATCAAGCCTTGCATCAGGTTCCCTGCTCAGTGGGGAGTCTGCTTCTCCCTCTCCCAATGCCACTCCCCCTCACTGGTGTGCTCTTTCTCTTTCTCAAATAAATAAATAAAATCTTAATTTAAAAAAAAAGCCCCTGTGGCAAGGAACTGAGGCTGTGGCTCCAGCAGCCTTTGAGGCACTGAATTCTGCCATTTACCACATGCATTTGGAAGCAGATCCTTCTCTAGTCAGTCCTTCAGATGAGACCCATTCCTGGCCAACACCTTGATTGCAGCCTTGTGAAAGACCCTGAGGATCTGGCTAAGCCCTCCCTACCTGGTCTCCTGACCCATGGAAACTGAGATAATGTGTACTGTTTAAGCTAATAAGTTTGCAGTGATTTGTTACACAGCAGTTCATAACTAATACATGGATAAAACCAATGAACAGAAAAAGAAATGAAAACGGCTTATAAACTATAGGAAGTCCTCTGTGTAAAATTTTGGAAATGCTTCTTTGCCTGAGATCATTTGTGATACATACATGTGTTTGACAACACAGAAGGGTGTCTGGAAGGGAGCATACTGAATTTAATAGTGGTCATATCTCGGGAGGGAAGGGGAGGAGGGAAAGGACATGTAATGAGAAGAGATGTTCACCTTTTTTTAAGGTTGTAAAACTTTCAAATCATATATATTAATGTACAAATCATAGTAAGAAGAAAACAGTAAAGGAGGCCTTGTCAGAAATTTTCTTGGAAGCCCAGAATTTTTCTGAATTTTAAGACAGGATTTGTTTGTGTTGATCATAAAAAAGATAAAAAGAGAAACTGGAACACTCAATACAAAATGATACAACCGCCTTAGAAAAGTTTGGCATTATTTTATAAAGTTAAATACACTCATTATACAACAACAGTCCCACTCTGAGGTATCTATCCAAGAGAAATGAAAGACTATACTCACACAAAAAAATTGCACAAACCTAACCACTGAATTATACACTTTAAAAGGGTGAATCTCATGTAGATTATTTCTCAGTAAATTTTTTAACATTAAAAACCCGTACATAAATGTTTAGAGCAGATTTATTTTAAACTGGAAAAAAACTAGAAACAACGCAGATATCTTTCACTGGTAAATGAATAAAACAAACTGGTACAGCCACACAGTGGAATCCTACTCAGCAGTAAAAAGGAATGAACTACCAATACCCACAGGATCATGGACAATTCTCAGATGCATCCTGCTAAGTGGAAGGAACCACATTCAAAAGATACATGATGTGCTCCAATTCATATGACTTTCTAGAAAAGGCAAAAAGGTGGGGATGGTGGTGCTACACCTAAAGAGGATGAATTGTACCACAAGTAAATTATACCTCATATACCTGATTTTGGAATGATTAAAAACAGTTGTTTTTTGTTTGTCTTGGTTTAGTTTTGAGGTTCACCACACAACTGTTGGGTTTTGATTCTAAGTTACATAAAGTCTTCTGTTATAAAAAGAATGTACAAATTCCCCTTATTGTTAATAATACTTAGTTGTGCTGGGGTCTTTATTTTGGAATTGTCTAATGGAGAAAGACAAATACTGAAAATTCAAGAATAGATTTGTAACATCAAAGTATGTTATGAGAAGATTAATGCACTTTTTTTCTTTTTTAACTCCCCAAAGGTGAGGAAGAAAATACTTCCCGTTCCTCTGGATGGGCATCCTATCTACATAGTTGGTCTGGACTTCGATAGATTAACAGGAAAACATTATTTATTAACCAAATAGAATCCATTTGGCAAAAAAAGTTTCACATATATTGCTGTCATTCTTTTGTCCAAAAGTGTGTGTGTGTGTATATTCACATCTACATATATTTGTACATACGTATGTCAGATGTATTTAAAAAGTCTCCGCTTGAAGTAAAAGTATGAAGTAAAAGTACAGCAGCCTGAAGTGTTGATACCAGCCCACAGTCCTTTGACTCTCTGACCTCCCAAGCGTGCTGCCAGATGAAAACACCAAGAATGAAGTCACTCCCTCCTTCTGTGGAACCTCAGGACCCACCTGTTTCTGGGCAGTACTGTGAATTTCAAAGTTAAATTTTGGTACAGTCCCAACTGGAATTTAGGTTTTGAAAATAATGTTACAAGACTATTTATTGCAAGAGCAAACTTGCAGATAGATTATTATTATAAATTGTTAAAGCAAATGTAATTAGAATATGAAGGAAATGCTTTATTCATAAAGTTGACATGTTTATTAAGGGATTATAAAGCAAATATGTGCAGTTAATTATGAGACTTAACATTTTATTTAGTAACTTTTAAATGAACTGTTCTTTTTTTCTTTAAAATATATTATCTCAAAACTCATTATGTTGTCAGAAGCCCTAGTGTTGGCTGGTGTGACACAGAGCATGAACATAGGGGACCAGCTCATTACCTTGGGGTGATTCCGTGCTGTCTCTCCAGGCTCTTGAGAGGGTTCATCTACTTTTAAGCCATGAATCTGTTTTGAGAATTCTTTCCATCTCCCCCAGTAAAAACTTACCAGAACATTGACTGTGTCCTTCAGCATTGTATCTAATAGGAGAGTGGTGCTTCCCATGTTCAGCAGACATGCCGTTGCTTACACCCTCCATCACAAGGAGCTTCAGGAAGACGCCTTCGAGGGCAGTGTCACATTTTCACAGGTCTTGTGGTGTTACCCGCCTTTGATGCCTCTGAATATATTTTATTGACAAGATCAAAATTGTGTTCTTAAATCATAAATTTGAGAATTCTATTTTTAATATTTGTTTAAAAATCACCACACAATATGCTCTGTAAAGTTCCCTTAAGCCTTCCAATTTATACTCTGATTTTCATTCTCAGCTGGTGAACTGACTTTGTACTTTGGTTACTCAGAACATTCGTTTCCGATTTAATTTAACTGAAATTTGCTGCTGACATGTTGAGTTTGTTCTTTACAAAATATCTCCTATATCTGTCTTTCCTCCTCTTTTAGAAGAACAGACCTAACTAGTGAATGTATTAATGAACATGCATCCATTTCAGAGCTGACTTTAAAAGTTTAGTGGTTTTTTTTACTTTATAAACTGTGAATATGCATATGCCAGCAGCATACAATTTAACTGTAATAGTATTTAAGTAAATTTCACTGTAAGTCTAGGCCTTTTTGAAGTCTGTGTAAACTTGTTTTGAAATATAGTCTCTACTTATGAATGTAATAACAAAAATACCTTTTTGCATGATAAAATTACTTTGATTACAAAGTGATATTCTTTCATGGTTTCAGCAAGAGGAAATGTAATGATTATTTTAATATTTCTATTAAATATGTTTAACTGCATATCATATTTTTATGCCTACTCTTTTTCTGTTAGACATTGTCTGTTTGGAGTTTTTGAGTTAGTCTATGAATTGGCATTGCACATTCCCTTACTACTGTCTTTAGACAGTTGGGACCTAGAGTATCAGGTACTTGAGAGAACATAGATTAACCTTTTGGTATGTGATGTGTAGATCATGGTGCCTTCCATACCTGACATCTACCTTCCAGCTGGAACTGGGAGCCACACTTAGCCTTTCTTTGGGCACCTCGCAAGTTCCAGCCTCCTCTGTTATGTAAAACATCTCTTGTATACAGTGAGTTTTGCTTATGTTCCAAACAGTATATGATCAAGAATTATATTCCTTTAAACAAACTTCAGGAGGAGTGTAACTGAACTGCTTACTAGCAAAGCAAAGCCTTGCTAAAGGCAAGCAGTGTTTTGTGTTCTTTTTAAACCCCGCATTAGGGGCGCCTGGGTCCAGGCTCAGTCGTTAAGCATCTGCCTTCGGCTCAGGTCATGATCTCAGGGTCATGGGATCGAGCCCTGCCATCGGGCTCCCTGCTCAGCGGGAAGCCTGTTTCCCCCTCTCCCAGTCCCCCTGTTTGTGTTCCCCCTCTCACTGTCTCTCTCTCTCTGTCAAATAAATAAATAAAATCTTTTAAAAATAAATAAACCCCACATTAGCTGGTGATGTCACTGGAAATATATAGTATTGAGTGCAATTTCCAATAAAGATACAATTTGGTTTTTGGTGAATAGCATGACACACACAAAAAAGTACTCGTACTGTATGATTAAGTTGGAATGTAGTGGTCGCAACTTGGTCTAAGACTATTCTATTTTGATTTGGTGTCTGAAAATCAGCTATTGTTTCAAACTAAATGCACACTAAGGAAAACAACCTGATACAATTTTACAGGTGATTTTGAGCTCATTTTTACCTGTGAGTGTTAAAAAACATTTGGTTATTTACATATGAGTTACATACAGAAGAAAAATCTTTTCCCCCTACATTCATAATGTGACTACATGGGGGGAAAATCAAGTTGTGGCCTTCAAACTGTTACTTTAGAAAAAAGTAGAAAAAAATATAAATAAATAAAAATTAAAAAAAGTAGAAAGGTGCATGTGAATAGAATATTGAATATGGTGAAGAAATACGATTTCAGTTTCAATAATGTAGGTGATGACCCCAGCTTCCCTTCAGGGTGGGCTCACTCAGAGCCCACATAGTTGCTACCTCTCCAGACATCTGCCTAGAATTGAAGATGACGACAATCCTCTCTACCCCTTTTTCTGGGAACTTTTGCCCCACCACCATACCAAGGGGCAAACAGAATCAACTGAACCAGGCACAGAGCCCTAACCCAAGCCAAATAGATTAGATTCAAGAACATGGATTCGGGACCACAGAGTCAGGTTCGCATCTCTGTGTAACTGGAATTGTGGTATGTAAAGACAGGAACTCTGGAATGCCCAGAAGGGGCAGAGAAAGCCCACCTAGAAAGCACAAACGAGGCTAAGCTGACATGCAGACGTAACAAATACAGGGTGAGAATACCGGGGGGCTTCAATTCTGCTTCTAACACCTGAGACGGGTACAGTGGGTTCCAGACTATGTCCCTGCATCCTCAGTAAACTTCTACATGAGCTTTGAGAGTGACTGTCAGGTGTCTGGAACACAATGCCGTGGTGAGAGGAGAAACTCTACACTCAGACCTGGACAGAATGTCTGCTTCACTGATTCAGGCTGTGCTCTTGACTGTTTGAGCCCCCATGTCTTTATCTGCAAGAGGTAGACATCATCACCCCAGCACAGTGGGCACTCCAATGTTAATTCCCCTTTTCAGTGTTACCTTCCTACTTCCATAGTCTGCAACAAGGTTTACCAATTCACTTTACTTTTTGTCCCTTTTGTCCTTCAGTGCATGGCACATAGCACTAAATAAATGTGCTGAATGAGTAAGTGATTTTAATAATCAGCAAGTGAATGTAACATTTACCTGCACATGCCCCTAATAATCACCTCTTGTTTTTTAAAACTTTACAATCTGCCCCAAGCTAGGATTAGAATCCAGGTTTCATGGAACGTGATCAGCTCTTGTTTAATGAAAATGAGCAATTAAAAATGTAGAATGAACTCTTGAAACTAAAGTTCAAAAAATTATAAGGAAGTGAACAAAAAAGCAACTATTAGAAAAAGAGATTCTAAGCTCAGGATTTAATAGGAGTCTCTGGTCTCTATAAATAAGAAAACGGGAAGAAATTTTCAAAGAAATACTACAAGAAAAGTTTATAAAACTAAAAGCCAGGAGTCTAAAATAAAAGACTTATCAGAGACCCAGTGTAATAAAGACATAGTGTTACAACTTTCTAGACCAAGAAAGCGCTCCTAAAAAGTTTCCAGTGACAGGGGTGCCTGGGCGGTGCAGTCAGTTGAACGTCCTGACTCTTGGGTTTTGGCTCAGATTGTGATCTCAGGGTCATGGGATCAAGCCCCACATCAAGCTCTGCGCTCAGCACGAAAGTCTGCTAAAGTTTCTCTCTCACTCTCCCTCTGCCGCTCCCCCCCAAATAAATAAATCTTTTTTTTTTTTTGTACAGGTAGTCCAAAGCCTAGCACACGGTAGGTATTAGTAAATGTTTGCTTCATGTTTGAGTTAATATCCACCTCATTCCAGAAGTTTATAGTGGTCATAAATATTGAATAAATTAATATACCATACATTAAAAAAAAAAAGTTTCCAATGCCAGATGGTGACTACACTTGTGGTGAGCATTGCATAATGTATAGAAATGCTGAATCACTATGTTGTATACCTGAAACTAATATAACACTGTATGTCAACTACAATTTTAAAAAATAAGAAAGAGAAGATACATTTACAGGACTGTACTGCATAAAAAAAAAATCCACTTGTAAGTGGACCCATGCAGCTCAAACCAAGAAATAAAAAAAAAAGAGAGAGAGAGAGAGATCATCTCTTTTTGGATGCAGTTAAATGGTATGCATGGAGAGAAATTTATATTATTTAATGTAATAATTGCTAAATGTTAAAACAAAATTGACAAAAGAAAAAAGTTTCCAAAGAGAAAAAAGCAAGTTACATACACAGGAAGAGAAGGAAAATTGCATCAAACCTCTCAAACAGCAACACAGCACACCAGACCTTGGAGAAATTCCTTCAAAATTCTGAGTCAAAATGATTTGCAACCTGAAATTCTACAAACAACCAACTTTCAATTAAGTGGGAGAACACAGACTTTTTCAGATCCTTAAGAATTGGGGAAAACATGACTTCACATGCAGCCTTTCATGTTGAGAGACTATGCTCCAGAAGGCTGAGAGAGACCAGAAGTAAAAGAGAGGCATCCAGGAAAGGAGACCGAGCACAGGAGAGTGCTGAGGAGTGGTCCCAGGGTGCCTGCTGTGAGCTTGCCTGGAGCTCCAAGAGGAAGAACCAGGAGCTAAGGCTCCAAAGGGGGATTCTCCAGGAAGAAAAAAAAAATGGCACTAGTGTGTTATTTGATGAAGCTGAAGTGTAAAATTTTATTAAAAGATGTTGGAAGTGGAAATGTGAATACTGACAAAATATTTTAGACAAAGGAAATATGTTTGTTTGGTTATGATAATGTGTCTATGCTTAAAAAGTTATTTTTAAAACATGCGGAAATATTTATAGTTGAAATCATATTTGATCCAAATTAATATGAGACGGACAGGGTGGTTGAGAGTGTGAGTGAAAGAGGGTTGACAGGGAGTTGAGAGTTGTTTTCTTATCTACTCAAACATTTTCATTCTATGTATTCTTTGCCATCTATACCATAAGCATATATCTTTTCTTCTGACATCATTTATACATTATTTTGTTTTTTACATATTTGTTGGCATATAATTTACATACCATAAAGTTCCTTTGTTGAACATGTACAATTCAATGGTTTTAGTACAGTCACAGAGTTGTGAGACCATCCCCACAATCTGAGTTTAGAAATTATTACCCTCAAAAAAGAAACTCCCTACCCGTTGGCAGTCACTCCATTAGCCCACCTCAACCCTGGGTAGCCACTAATCCTCTGTCTTTAGAGCTGCCTATTCTACACTTTTCATATAAATAGAATCATATGTGTGGTCTTCTGTGACTGACTTCCTTCACTGGCATAATTTTTCAAGGTCATTTGCATCGTAGCATGCAGCAGTACTCATTCTCTTTTACTGCTGAATAGTAATCATTTGTATGAATGCCATGTTTTATATATTCATCAGCTGGTGGACATTTTGGTGTTTCCAACTTTCAGCTATTAAGAAAATTGCTGCAGGGCGCCTGGGTGGCTCAGTCAGTTAAGCCTCCAACTCTTGATTTCAGTTCAGGTCATAATCTTGGGATCATGAGATGGAGCCCCACATCCAGCTCCGTGCTCAGTGGGGAGTCTGCTTGAGAGTCTCTCTCTCTCCCTCTGCCTCAGTCTCTCCCCTCTTCTCTTTAAATAAAATAAATAAAATCTTTTAAAAAGAAAATTGCTTGTGGCGCCTGGGTGGCTCAGTCGTTAAGCATCTGCCTTCGGCTCAGGTCATGACCCCAGGGTCCTGGGATCAAGCCCCGCATCAGGCTCCCTGCTCAGCGGGAAGCCTGCTTCTCCCTCT
This sequence comes from Halichoerus grypus, assembly GCF_964656455.1. NCBI lineage: Eukaryota > Metazoa > Chordata > Mammalia > Carnivora > Phocidae > Halichoerus > Halichoerus grypus. Next base: position 80,893,718 of record NC_135721.1, on the reverse strand, counting down.
CCCACTCCCCCTGCTTGTGTTCTCTCTCTCGCTGTGTCTCTCTCTGTCAAATAAATAAACAAAATTAATTTTAAAAAAAAGAAAATTGCTGCTATGAAAATTTGCATACAAGTTTTTGTGTGGATATATGTTTTCAGTTCTCCTGGGTATATACTTGGGAATGGAATTTAGCATCATACGGTAACCACATGTTTAACTATTTGTGGAACTGCCCAACTTTTCTAGAGTGACTGCTCCACTTTACAATTTCACCAACAAGGTAGGAGGTTCATTTTGCCCACATCCTCACCAAACTTATTATCTGTCTTTTTTATTATAGCCATCCTAGTGGATATGAAGTGGTATTTCACTGTGGGCTTGATTTGTACTTCCCTAATGGCTAATGATGTTAAAAGTGTATTTCATGTGTTCTGTGTATCTTCTTCAGAGAAATGTCTGTTTCAATTATTTGCCCATTTTAAAAATTGGATTATTTGTCTTTTTATTATTTAGTTGTAAGTGTTCTTTACATACAACTTTACATAATATACAATTTTAGATACAAGTCCCTTATCAGATATATTATTTGCACATATTTCCTACCATTCTATGGTTTGTCTTTTTAAACTTTCTCAATGATATCATTTGCAGCACAAAAGTTTTTCATTTTGATGAAGTCTCAGTTTACCCTTTTGCTTGTCACCTATGCTTTTGATGTCAGATCCAAGCTTCATTACTTAATCCAACAATTACAAAGATTTATTCCTATGTTTTCTTCAAAGAGTTTTATAGTTTTAGCTCTTACATTTAGGTGTCTGGGTCCTTTGCATTTCTATATGAATTTTAGGATCAGACTATCAGTTCTGCAAAAACACAAGTTGGAATTTTGGTAGGGTTTATGTCGAGTCTGTAGATCAATTTGGAAACTATTGCCTTCTTAACAATATGTCCAAAACATAGGGTGTCTTTCCATTTCTTAGGGTCTGCTTTAATTTCTTTTGACAATCTTTTGTAGTTTCCAGTATACAAGTCTTATATTTAATAGTTAAATTTATACCTAAATATTTCATTCTTTTTGATGCTGTTGTAAATTGAATTGTTTTCTTAATTTCATTTTTGGATTGTTCATTGCTTATGTATAGAAATATAATTGATTTTTCTGTATGCTTATTTTATAGCCTGCAACACTTAACTCTTTAGTTCCAGTAGCTATTTGTATGTGGATTCCATAGGAATATATGCAATTATATTCCATAGTTCATGTCATATCATACACAAATATAGTTTTACCCTTTCCTTTCCTCTTTTGATGCTTTTTAATTATTTCTCTTGCCTATTTGTCTGGCTAGAAACTCTAGCACAATATCAAAGAGAAGTGGCAAAAGAGGATATCCCTATCTTATATCTGCTCTTAGGGGAAAAGCATGCAGTCTTTCACCATTAAGTAGGATGTCAGCTATGAGATTTTCATAGATGCCCTTTATCAAGTTGAGAAAGTTTATTTCTATTCCTAGTTTGTTGAGTGTTTTTATCATGAAAGAGTGTTGCATTTTGTCAAAAAAATTTTCAATCTCTTTTGAGATCATTATGAGGGTTTGTCCTTTATTAATATGGCATATTCTTACATTGATTGGCTTTTGAATATTAAACTAACCTTGCATTCCTTGACAAAAGTTGATATTTGAAGCTTAATAATGAGGGCTGGAGTGTATATAATACTATTCTCACCATTTTGATATGTGTTTGACATTTTCCATAATACAAAGTTACTAAAAATTTAAGAGTCTGGTTTTTTTGTTTGTCTCCTTTTTCCTTTGTTCATTTGTTTTGTTTCTTAAATTCCACATATGAATGAAATCATATGGTATTTGTTTTTCTCTGACAGACTTATTTCACTTGGCATTATACCCTCTAGCTTCATCCATGTTGTTGCAAATGGCAAGATTTCATTCTTTTTTATGGCTGAGTAATATTCCATTGTGTGTGTGTGTCCTTTATCCATTCATCCATGGATGGACACTTGGGCTGTTTCCATATCTTGGCCAGTATAAGTAATGCTGCAATAATCATAGGGGTGCAGAAAACAAACTGGTGGTTACCAGAGAGGAGGTGGGTGGAGGGATGGGTGAAATAGGTGAAGGGGTTAAGAGTACACTTATCACAATGAGCACTGAGTGATGCATAAAATTATGGAATTCATTATATGTACACCTGAAACAAATATAACACTGTATGTTAATGATACTTCAATGTTTTATTTAATTTTTTAAATAAATTAAATAAAGAATAGAAAGTTGTTAGAGAATTAGTGAAATGTAAATAGGAGACTAAGAAAGTGGGCGGGAGGAGTCAATGTTAACTTTAGGAGAACTACAGGGTGAATGACAAAGAAGATACAGTCATAGTACACTTGTGGCTCACTGGATAACAATATAAAGTCAAAACACTATTTGCAAAATATTCAAATGTTATATTGGGAGAATGGGTATGAGTAAAGTGAGGATACACAAAGGCCCTAAATTCCCACCTAATATAAAAGTAAATCAAAAAGATAAAAAAATGTATTTAACAGGGGTACCTGCATGGCTCACTTGGTTAAGCATCTGTCTTCAGCTCAGGTCATGATCTTAGGTTCCTGGGATTGAGTCCTGCATCGGTGCTCAGTGGGGAGTCTACTTCTCCCTCTCCCTCTGCCCCTCCCCCCCCCCCCGGCTCATGCACTCTCTCTCTCTCAAATAAAGAAATAAAATCTTTTAAAAAAATGGATTTGACAAGTCAACATATTATTTAGAAATACGAAGGTAAATACCGGGAAAAAAAAGGAAAAGAGTTGAAAGTCATTGCCTTTGGAGAGAGGGCCTAGGGTCAGAAAAGTAGAGCAAGGGATTTGTGTTTTTCTTTTACAATCTTTTAAAAATAAAACAAATAAGTGATACATTTACATAATGAACAGGAATCCACAGATACCAGAGATACTGCTCTAACACACATAGTTATGGACTGAATCATGCCCTCCAAATTCATATGTGGAAGCCTTCCCCCACAATATGACTGTATTTGGAGATGAGGCCTATAAGGAAGTAAGGTTAAATGAGTTCATAAAGGTGGAACCCTAACCCAGGAGGACTGGTGCCCTTATAAGAAGAGGAAGAGACCAGAGCTCGCTCTTCCTCTCTCTACATGCACGCACCGAGGAAAGACCAGGTGAGGACATAGTGAAAAGATGGCTGTCTGCAAGCCAGGAGGAATGCCCTCACCAGAAACCAAATCAGCTAGAACCTTGAGCTTGGATTTCTGGCCTCCAGAACTGTGAGAAAATAGATTTCCGTTGTTTAAGCCACTCGGGCTGTGCTGTTTTGTTATGGCAGCCAGAGCTGACTAATACACATGTCAACATGGTACATATGTTAAAGTTATACTTTTAGGATCTATAACTATTGTCCATTTTTTGTTGTGTTTACTAAATCTACTGATCTTGGATAACAAATATCAATAGAAAACATCAATAATTGTTGGACTAGTAAGACTCATTTCTCAATACAGTAAATGAATGGATTTTTGTGACTATTTTTCCTCCTATTTCATTATATAGTACTATATTAGTTGGGGTTCCCCAGAGAAACAGAACTAAGAAGTCCCATGATCTGCTTTCTGCAAACCAAAGAATCAGGAGACCCAGTGGTGTAAGTTCCAGCCCAAAGGGTGAAGAACAATGCCCCAGCTCAAAGATAGGCAGAGAAAGTGAGTTCTCCCTTACCCTGCCCTTTGTTCTACTTGGGCCTCCAGTGGCCTGGACGGGGCCCACCTGCAGTAGGGAGGGCCATCTTCTTCACTCTGTCTTCCAATTCAAATGTTACTCTTATCCAGAAACACCTCTGCAGACACACCCAGAATAATGTTTAACCAGATAGACAGGCACCTGTGTCTCAGTCAAGGTAACATAAAATTAACCTTCACAATTACTATATGTAAAAATAGCTTTTGAGAGACTATGGACTCTGAGAAACAAACTGAGGGTTCTAGAGGGGAGGGGGGTGGGGGGATGGGTTAGCCTGGTGATGGGTATTAAGGAGGGCACATACTGCATGGAGCACTGGGTGTTATACGAAAACAATGGATCGTGGATCAACACATCAAAAACTAATGATGTATTGTATGGTGACTAACATAACATAATAAAATTTTTAAAAATAAATGAAATAAAAAATAAAAATAAATAAATAAATAAAAATAGCTTTTGTGAACTTAACAGCTCTAGTCAAGACACCCAAATACTTCCATATCCTATATTTCATGGGGTAAGTCTGGATAAACTGAAAGCAAGCCACTCAACACTGCTTTAACTTGATTTTTCTCTCTCCCAACCTGCCTTACTGTTTATGTCGTGTGGTATGATTATTTCATAGCATTCTATATTAGAATAAACTAATGATGTATGGTGATTAATATAACATAATAAAATAAAATAAAAAATTTGTGGATCTAAAAAAATAAATAAATAAATAAATTCTTAATTCACCCATTTAATCCATATTTTTTGGACTAACATTAACCTAATTTCATTGGTTGGGGATAACTACATTAGTTAAAAATACATTTTAGGAAAATGATAAACTACTAACCTTATATTTCAAGGTAGTAAATTCTATAAGCAAACATTATTCTATGCAAAAATCTCATGATTTCTCCAGTTAACTTCACTCTGTCTGAGAAGGCAATGTGGTGAATAGGAGCACAGGGTTTGGAGGCAAAGTGCCAGGTTTCAAGAGTTCCTACACTACTTACTAACTATATGACTCTGGGCAAATTAATTATTCCTGCTGTGCATCAGTGTCCACATCGACTAAATGGTGTGGGAACACGGTAAGTTGGCTAACCCATCAGCCATTCCACTTTCTTCTCTCCTGCTCCTCCCATTCCAGATGTTTGAAGGCCAGATACCTTGCCAACCTTCCTTATAGCTAGGCGTGACCAAGTACCTCATGTCTGGTCAATGAAGAATAAGACAGTAAGTCTGCCGGAGGCCACCTGAGAAGACTTACGAATTTTAAGAAAAAGAAAAGAAAACCTTCTTGGACCACTTTCTTCCTTCTAACCGCCTGGAAAGTACATGTGTTGCCTGGAACTGTGGCAAGAGGCAACAGTTATGCTAAGAATGGTAGATTTGAAAACAGAAGAAAATGAGTTAATTCTTGTTAATAAACTATCCCTGATTTATCTCAGATTTCTTGTTACATGAGAGAAAGAAACCCTTATTTGCGTAATTTCTGTTACATGCAACTGACTCGTTCCTAGTTTTCAAGTAAAAATAGTAACCTCATAAAATTAAATCAAATGATACAGGTAAGAGGCTGACTCAGTACAGTGTCTGGTACATAGGACATGTATGACAAATATTAGATATTTTTTCCATTTCAGATATGTAACTAAAAACTACTTCCAAAATCACACTCTTCTTATTGTCACTACCAAGAAGATTAACACTGATGTCACCCAGTCCAATAATTGTAGCTACAAATCTTTTCTGTGGGATATATTAAATTCTAGATATAAAATTAATATTTTTAAAGCTAATGTAATGATATCTGGATCATTCCTGTTGCTGCTTTCCTAATTAGTGAAAGCAATTTAAAATGTAGTTTATCCAGAATATTGCAATTTCTGTTAGTTGTGTCCCTTGAATCCTTTTTTTTTTTTTTTTTTAAAGATTTTATTTATTTATTTGAGAGAGAGAGAGAGAATGAGAGACAGAGAGCATGAGAGGGAGGAGGGTCAGAGGGAGAAGCAGACTCCCTGCCAAGCAGGGAGCCCGATGCGGGACTCGATCCCGGGACTCCAGGATCATGACCTGAGCCGAAGGCAGTCGCTTAACCAACTGAGCCACCCAGGCGCCCCCTTGAATCCTTTTTGATAACTAAGGAGAAATTAGGTGTTTGGTTTTTTGTTTGTATTTTGACCAACTTTTCTAAACATTATGCTCAACAGTGCTGCTGCTGGCTAGACACAGAGTATGTTTTCCTTTGGGGGCCTCTTTTGAGAACTGACTATCCCTTCTTGGCTCTTTTTTCTCACCCCAGTGGATTACCAGGTCACACTCCCTTGAGAAACCCTTCCGTTTCTCCTTAAGTCTTTACTGTCATTAACTTCCCCAAGGAAAGGGATCTGTTCATGAAGGCTGAGCTGCCTGACATCAGAATATGTATTATTCAGTGTACATCTGTAGCACTCAGTGAGGTATTATTCCCGTTACTTTGTGTGAGTGTAGGTGCGATGTTACCCATTGCACAGCTGGGTGGTGATATAAGTCTAGTGGAATAAAGATTGAGGACAACTACAAGTCCCTCCACAGACTGTCTTTCAGTGAAAAAGATTCTTTTTAACTGCTTAGAAAACTTATAGACATGGAAAACAATGAATAAGCCAACCTTATGGCCATACTGATATCAAATGGTATACCAGGTTCTAGAAAGAGTCACCCTTTTGTAAAAGCACTACGTGTTAATCACCACTGATTGTTTCCTGTGTCTTGTTTGTTCACAAAAGCATGACTTTTACTACTTCTCTCTTTCTTTTTCTTTTCTTTCTTTCTTTTTTTTTTTTTTTTAGAGAGAGAAAGAACACTCATGTGCATGTGTGGGGATGGGGAGGGGGGAGAGGCAGGGGGAGAGAGAGAATCTTTTTTTTTTTTTAAGATTTTATTTATTTGACAGAGACAGACACAGTGAGGGAGGGAACACAAGCAGGGGCAGAGGGAGAGGGAGAACAGGCTTCCCGCGGAGCAGGGAGCCTGATGCGGGGCTCGATCCCAGGATCCTAGCATCATGACCTGAGCCAAAGGCAGATGCTTAACGACTGAGCCACCCAGGCACCCCAGAGAGAGAGAATCTTAAGCAGGCTCCATGCTCAGTGCAGAGCTGGCGTGGGGCCCGATCTCACAATCCTAAGATCATGACCAGAGCTGAAATCAAGAGTTGGAGGCTTAACCAACTGGGCCACCCAGGTGCCCCACTTCTTCTCTTATAACCAAAGTAGAGGCCAGATTCAGAGCCGCTCTGAGGAATTTAACAGACAGTTTATATTTATTTTAGTGCAGTTTAAGATTACAATATGATTCAGTTCCCAAAGAATGAAATATAATTTTTCACAAAGTTTGGATCTGAGGTAGTTTATAGAACAATATCAATATACCTCCTGCACTGAGCATAATTAGAACATCTCTACATATGGTGGTATAATGTGATCTTATTGTAAACTAAAAACTCATGTTGAGTATTGGACATTGTCCAGTGTTTAATTCATATGATTCATTCTGAGTTTCTGACTGAGATCATTCTCTCTGGCCTTGCCTATTTCTCCTGGGACCCATAAAATATGCAGCTAACTTAATTTCATGACTGCACTATTTCTGCTTCCCTTCCTGGAAAAGGGGAAATCATTCAGATCAGCTTTCAAACTGCCTTATAGACAATGACTGAAATATTTTAAACGGAACTCCTTTGTTCTAAAACTGCTCTAATACAGTAGCCACTAGTCATATGTGGATTTTTGAAAGATTGAAATATGGTTATTTCAAAATCAGATATACTATACATATAAAATACACACCAGATTCCAAAGACATATGAAAAAAATACAATAACACATCTCATTAAAACTTTTTATAATGATTACATGCTGAAATTTCAAAATTGTGAACATATTGGCTTAAGTAAAATATATTGTTGATAAAATATATTCTTAAAATTAATTTCACCTATTTCTTTTTCTTTTTTTTTTTTTAAAGATTTTATTTATTTATTTGTCAGAGAGAGAGCGCGTGCACACAAGCAGGGGGAGCGGCAGGCAGAGGGGGAAGCAGGTTCCCCGGTGAGCAGGGAGCGTGATGTGGAACTCCATCTCAGGATCCCTGGATCATGACCTGAGCCAAAGGCAGATGCTTAACCGACTGAGCCACCCAGGCGTCCCTAATTTCACCTATTTCTATTTACTTTTTATAATGTGGCTACTAGAAAATTTTTTAATTACTTGGAAGGATCATATTTGTGGCTTATATTACATTTTTGTTACTCTGTGCAGCTCTAAAGAGACATTCTGTTAAGTCCTAAAATTAACTCCAAATGCCTTCAGGAATAAAGTGCCAAGTAAGGTACTTCCTTGAACTTCAATTCCTAAAAACCAGCAAGCATGATAAATACACCTTCTCCCTTCAAAAATATTCATTCTTCATCTCCAATTACATATTACTTGGGGCTATTAAACTCCTCTTTTAAAATGTGAATTGAAGAAGATTAGGCCAAGGTCATTCCCATCTTAGTATCAATTATATAATCAGATAATTAGCTTGCTTTTCCCCTAAAACCTGGAAAAGATTAATGAACCTTCAGAGAACTACAAGACCTTCTTGTCATATGATTCATGAATTACAAACTAAATTAAAATCTCTCCTTCTCTTAAAGAGTAGAACATGTGTGAATGTTCTGTTAGCCCTTAGAATAACTAAAAATTCGTGAGCCTTGAAATAAGTGCAGGGTATAAAATCATTGCATTTTACAAAACAAAATTTAAAAGTGACTTTGAAAACTGCATAAAATAATGAAAGCCAGGTTTCTTGCTGTCAGATATAAATTACAAATGAGCAAAAGGAAAAGGCTAGAATGAATCTCATGATACTGGGCTGGAATCAGAAATGTCAGTTAAATCATGTTTGTTTATTTTGCTACACACGCACAGATAGAAATACAGATAAGTGGGGACACTCTCTCTCTCTCTCTCTCTCTCTCTCTCTGGCAAATAAATAAATAAAACTTAAAAAAAAAGAAATATAGATAAGTGTATACACATGAGTTGGTATACATACATGTATTTTTTTTAGCTTTGTTGGTTAAGAGGGCATAGATGAACACACCTAGTGCCCAGCTCTTTGTTTTAAAATTTAAAATATTATCCTCCATTAGAAAGAACCAGCATTCCATGGTGAAATGGTTGATGCCAGGTCTGGGTAAGGAAAAGACAAACCCAGCCTGGAGCATCTTGTAGTGCCAAAAAGTAAGGGTGTGCTAAAAAAACAAAAGTATGGAGGCAAATCGAAGGGACACAGGAACCAACCTGGACGAGCTCCCAATGGCCAAACTGGAACAATTTGAGCAACTAAATAAATAACAATAGTATTAGATTATAATCCAAAAAATAAAATAAATACCCATCAGTTCCATGCATGAACTTAAAAATGAGGGAGAAGGGACAACTCTTCCATACAGAAGAATTCTGGTTAATGCATTTGTTAGGAGTGGGGGACATAAGAATCACTGCTAGAACACCAAAGCTAAAATTGTTGTCGGCAAAATCAAATGATGAATATGAAAATTAGTGTACAAAAGTTTAAGAAGGAACAGGATATTGCATAGCTGAAAGTGTCTCCCCCAGGAATATTTGTTGGCAGCAAGGAATGATAGTGACTTTACGTTGGAGAAACCTTCCAGGAACCACTGTGGCCAGGGAGCCAAGGCTGATATCACTAGTCATGAGACAGAACAGTGCTCGGTACCCCCGAATGGATGCTCTGGGGAGGGCACTGCTCCTCCGTAGTATTCTTCCCCAAAATCCATGAACTCTATTTAACCATGAGAAAACATCCAACCCAAACTGAGGGACATTTGACAAAGTAATGAGTGCCAAGGATCATGAACTGAATCCTGAAATAGACAGGATACTGGAGGAAAGGCTGGTGAAATCTGACTAAGGTCAAAGCTGACAAATCTTTTAGAATACGTCCTGGTTACAGGGCTGCCTGGGTGGCGCGGTAAGTTAAGCACTGGACTCTTGGTTTTGGCTGGGGTGAGGTCATGATCTCGGGGTTGTGAGATCAAGCCCCGTTCCATGCTTGGTGTGGAGTCTGCTTGAGATTCTCTCTCCCTCCCCGTCTGCCCCTCCCCTTCATGTGTGCATGCTCTCTCTCTCTCTCTCTCTCTCTCTCTCTCTCTCAAATAAATAAATAAATCTTTGGGGTGCCTGGGTGGCTCAGTCGGTTGACTGTCTGACTCTTGATTTTGGCTCAGGTCGAGGTCTCTGGGTTGGGGGACTGAGCCCCACATCAGGGTCCGCACTCAGGTGGAGTCTGTCTGTCCCTCTCCCTCTGCGCCTCCCTCTGCTCTCTCTCTCAAATAAATGGATAAATAAAATCTTTTAAAATAAATAAATAATAAGTCTTTAAAAAGAAAAATGAGGGGCGCCTGGGTGGCTCAGTCGTTAAGCGTCTGCCTTCGGCTCAGGTCATGATCCCAGGGTCCTGGAATCGAGCCTGCTTCTCCCTCTCCCACTCCCCCTGTTTGTGTTCCCTCTCCAGTGGTGTCTCTCTCTGTCAAATAAATAAATAAAACCTTTAAAATAAATAAATAAAAAGAAAAAAGAACATGTCCTGGTTGCAAAAAGATGAATATAACCTTCCAATGGAGGGATATCTTTATACTGTGATCTAAGCCCCTCTAATAGTGGTGCTCTAGACATCACGTGCCTGAAGAAAATAGTATTAACTGTGAAGAGTCCTTGCCAAAAATGTTTGATATAAGTATATTCAAACCTTTAGATTAAAATTCCAGTTTACTGGAAATAAAAGAACAGTTAAAGAAAGGATACCACCAGGAAACAATCAAATAAACAGAAATTGACAAAATTGGCCTTAGACAACTGGCGGAGTCTCTCCAACAAGTTCAAGGTCAAGATAGAAAATGGGAGCAAGTACTGTGCTTGGTTTTTAAAAATGTTTAGAAACAAAACAATGAAATGCAAAGCATGTTCCTTAATTAGATCCCAATTTAAACAAACCAGCTCTAAAAGGCATCCTGGGGTCAATAGAGAAAATTTGAATGTCGTCTGGCTTTTAGGTGACATCAAGAACGCACTGTCAATTTTGTGAGGTGTGAGAACTGCATTGTGGTAATGTAGTAAAATAGTTTTCTTTTTCAAAAAGATACATTCTGAAGAATTTAGGGGTGAAAAGTTTAAAGTAAATTACTTAAAAAATAAATTAAACAAACCAGCAAGAGTTGGGTAGACGCCCCCCGAGATGTTCTCTACACTCTCTCCCCAATTTCCGTTAACATCACATCACTATTAAAACAGACTCCTACCTTCTCTCCTTGACCCTAGATTTCCTTCTCTCAAACTACATACATATAAATAATACTTTTGACTTTTTCTCTATTTAAAATCATCCATATCTACATTATACATTTATATCTGCACTTTTATTTTTCACAGAAAATCTAGCATTCTCTAATATTCTGGACTCAACCTGGCTCATTTAATTTCGTACCCTTTTCTTTGGCTGTTTGTATCTGGAATATGCCACTGTCTTTCTACCTGCTCAACTTTTTTTTAATTGAGGTAAAATACGCATAAAATAAAATCTACCATCCTAACTCTTAAGAGTGCAGTTTGGGGCGCCTGGGTGGCTCAGTCATTAAGCGTCTGCCTTCGGCTCAGGTCATGGTCCCAGGGTCCTGGGATCGAGCCCCACATTGGGCTCCCTGCTCCGCGGGAAGCCTGCTTCTCCCTCTCCCACTCCCCCTGCTTGTGTTCCCTCTCTCGCTGTGTCTCTCTCTGTCAAATAAATAAATAAAATCTTAAAAAAAAAAAAAAAAGAGTGCAGTTCAGTGGGATTAGGTACATTAATGTTGTGGTGCAACCATCACCACTGTCTACTTTGAGAATTCTTTTATCTTGCAAAACGGAAACTGTCCCCATCAACACTTCCTCTTCACCCCTCCATCCCCACAGTCCCTGGCAACCACCATTCTATTTTCTGTCTCTATGAATTTGACCTACTCTAGGGACCTCATGTAAGTGGAATCATACAATTTCAGTATTTTTAAGATTCTGCCTTCTCAACTTTTAAACCAGATCCTGGACTTCCAGGAAGCCAGCCCTGATAACCCCACCTAACCTTATTTCATTTGCTTTTGCTCCCCCCCACGACTTTTCTGACTTTTCCAAACATTTAAGACCCTTAAGTAATTGCTTTGTGTGCTACTCTGATTGTCTCACTTATCTCTCTCCCCAATTGGATTATTAGATCTTTTTTTAAATGTTTCTGAGTAAACTTTTATTTATTTATTTAATTTTATTATTATTTTTAATTTTATTATGTTATGTTAATCACTATACATTGCATCATTAGTTTTTGATGTAGTGTTCCATGATCCATTGTTTGCATATAACACCCAGTGCTCCATTCAATACATGCCCTCTTTAATACCCATCACCAGGCTAACCCATCCCCCCACCCCCCTTCCCTCTAGAACCCTCAGTTTGCTTCTCAGAGTCCATAGTCTCTCATGGGCCGTCCACCCTTCAGATTTCCCCCCCTTCATTTTTCCCTTCCTACTATCTTCTTCTTTTTTTTTAACATATAATGTATTATTTGTTTCAGAAGTACAGGTCTGTGATTCAACAGTCTTACACAATTCACAGCGCTCACCATAGCATATACCCTCCCCAATGTCTATCACCCAGACACCCCATCCCTCCCACCCCCCACCACTCCAGCAACCCTCAGTTTGTTTCCTGAGATTAAGAATTCCTCATATCAGTGAGATCATATGATACATGTCTTTCTCTGATTGACTTATTTCGCTCAGCATAATACCTTCCAGTTCCATCCACATCGTTGCAAATGGCAAGATTTCATTCCTTTTGATGGCTGCATAATAGCCATTGTATATATATACCACTTCTTCTTTATCCATTCATCTGTCGATGGACATCTTGGCTCTTTCCATAGTTTGGCTATTGTGGACATTGCTGCTATAAACATCGGGGTGCACGTACCCCTTCGGATCCCTACATTTGTATCTTTGGGGTAAATACCCAGTAGTGCAATTGCTGGGTTGTATGGTAGCTCTATTTTCAACTTTTTGAGGAACCTCCATACTGTTTTCCAGAGTGGCTGCACCAGCTTGCATTCCCACTAAGACATACACCCAGTATGAGGCTTGAACTCACAACCCTGAGATCAAGAGTTGCATGCTCTACTGACTGAGTAAGCCAGGTGCCCCAATTATTAGATCTTTGACTCATAAACTTTCAAGTTTCTTATATTTACATCCATCTACTTTACTGCACATTGGATGCCCCACAAACTCCTCAAATGTGGCAAGTATGATACTGAGTGTATCATCTGCCTGCTACTTCCTCTCCACCTTCTTGACTGCTCTCTTTCACATTATGTCTATACCATGCACTATTTGGACTAGTCAGAAGCCCAATAGTCATTCAGCATTCCTCCTCTCTTTCACTGAATTCCATACTCATGTTCATTGCATCCCATCAATATCTTGCAAACCACTCTCCCCAGTGTCACCCCTACTCCTGTGCATCAGTACACCTCACTTGGATTTCTGTAACTGTGTGCCTCCAGCAGCTCTCCCAGCTCACTTTCTACATTCATCTTCTACATTCAGGAACTATGGGGCATGCTTCTCAGACAAAAACTTCATCGAGGATATAGAAGATCTGAATTAATAAATTTGACCTAAGGGACATATATGGAGGACTGCATCGAATAACGAGAAAATACCTTTTTTCCTCAAGAAATAGAGGACATAATTTTGGAACATTTACAAAAATTTATGTCTATAAAAAACTCAACAAATTTTAAAGAATAAGCATTATTCAAAGCTAGATATCTATTACTCAGATTAGAAATAAAGAATAAGACAAATACACCAACAAACTGGACAACCTAGGAAAAATAGATAAATTCCTGGAAATATACAACCTATCAAGACTGAATGATAAGGAAAAAGAAAATCTGAATAGAGCAATTACTAGTAAAGAGATTGAATCAGTAATAATAAAATTCCCAACAAACAAAAATTCAGGACCAAACAGGTTCACTGGTGAATTCTATCAAACATTAAAAAAAAAAAAAATCACCAACCTTCTCAAACTCTTCCAAAAATAAAAGAGGGAACCTTCCAAACTCATTTTACAAAGCCAGGATTACCCTGATACCAAAATCAGACAAAGATACCACAAAAAAAGAAAATTAGAGGTCATATCTCTGATAAGCATAGATGCAAAAATCCTCAACAAAACATCAGCAAATTGAATTCAACAATACATTAAAAAATCACACACCATGATCAAGTGGGATTTATTCCAGGGATACAAAGATGGTTCAACATACGCAAATCAATGAATGTGATATATCACACTAACGAAACAAAGGATAAAAATCATATGGTAATCTTGGGGCACCTGACTGGCTCAGTCACTAGAGCATGTGACTTGATCTCAGTGCTGTAGGTTCCAGCCCCACGTTGGGTGTAGAGATTTTTTTTTTTTTTTAGATTTTATTTATGTATTTATTTGAGAGAGAGAGAGAAAGAGAAAGCAGGAGAAAGAGGGAGAGAGAATCTGAGGCAGACTCCACGCTGAGCGCAGAGCCTGACGTGGGACTTGATCCCACGACCACAAGATCATGTGAGCCAAAAACAAGAATCGGATGCTTAACCAACTGAGCCACCCAGGCACCCCAGGTGTAGAGATTACTTAAAAATGAAATCTTTTTTTTTTTAAGATTTTTTTTTTACTTGAGAGTGAGGGCGGAGAGAAATAGCAAGAGAGAGAGAGCATGAGCAGTCAGGGAGAGGGAGAAGCAGGCTCCCCCCTGAGCAGGGAGCCCTATGTGGGGCTCAATCCCAGGACCCTGGGATTATGACCTGAGCCAAAGGCAGACACTTAACAGACTGAGCCATCCAGGTGCCCCCTAAAAATAAAATCTTTTTAAAAAATCATATGGTAATCTTAACAGGTGCTGGAAAGACATTTGACAAAATTCAACACCATTTATAATAAAAACTCTAAACAAAATAGGTATACAGAGAACATACTTCAACATGATAAAGACTGTATATGACAATCCCTCAGCTAACATCATACTCAATGGTGAAAAGCTAAGAGCATTTCCTCTAAGATCAGGAACAAGACAAGAATGCCTGCTCTTAGCAGTTTTATTCAACATAGTAATGAAAGTCCTAGCCACAACAATTAGGCAATAAATAGAAATAAAACACATTCAAATTGGAAAGAAAGAAGTAAAACTGTCACTATTTGTAAATGACATGATATTATATATAGAAAACCCTAAAGACTCCATCAAAAACCTATTAAAACTAATGTACAAATTCAGTGAAATTGCGGGATACAAAATCAATATACAAAAATCTATTTTGTTTTTATTCACTAATAGCAAACTATCAGAAAGAGAAATTAAGGAAAAAATCTTATTTAGAATTACATCATGAAGAATAAAATACCTAGGAATACATTTAACCAAAGAAATGATAGACTTGTCACTTAAAACTCTAAGACATTGATGAAAGAAATTGAAGAAGACATAAAGAAACAGAAAGACATTCCATGCTCATAGATTAGAAGAACACATTAGATTCCCAGAAGAAAATATAGGCCGTAAGCTCCTTGACATCATCAGTCTTAGTGTTGATTTTTTTTTAAATCTGACACCAAAAGCAAAGACAACAAAAGCAAAAATAAACAGGTGGGACTATAACACAGCAAGGGAAAACCATCAACAGAACGAAAGGCAACGTACTAAATGAGAAAAAGTATTTGCAAATCATGCTTCTGATAAAAGGCTAATACCCAAAACATATAAAGATATATATATAAAGACTACTCAATACCAAATAAACAAGAAACCCAATTATAAAATGGGCAAAAGATCTAAATAGGCATTTTTCCAAAGAAGACATACAGATGGACAACAGGTACAGGAAAAGATGTACAACATCACTAATCATCAGAGAAATGCAAATCAAAAACCACAATGAGCTATCACCTCACACCACTTAGAATGGCTATTACCAAACAGACAAGAAACAAGTGTTAGGGAGGCTGTGTAGAAAAGGGAGCCCTTGTGCACTGTTGGTGGGAATGCAAATTGGTGCAGCCACTGCAGAAAACACTATGGGAAGTTCCTCAAAAACTTAAAAATAGAACTCCCATATGATCCAGCAATTCCACTTCTGAGTATTTAGCTGAAGAAAATGAAAACACTAACCCAATGGTATGTGCACCCTCATGTTCACTGCAGCATTATTTACAATAGCCAAGATATGGAACCAACCTAAGTGCCCATCAAAGGATGAAGAGATTAAAAAAAAAAAAACTGATATATTTACACACACAAGGGAATATTACTTAGCCATAGAAAAGAATGAAATCTTGTATTTTGTGACAATATGGACAGAACTGAGGGCATGATGTAATAAGTGAAATAAGACAGATAATAGAAGACAAATACTGTACGATCTCACTTATATTTGGAATTAAAAACAAAACAAAACAAACCAAGCTCAGAGATACAGAGAACAGTTTGGGGGTTACCATAGGCAACTTATTTTAGAAAGGTTTATTAAATTTATTATATAAACTATTAAGTTTATTATTATTGTAAGTAAAACAATCTCTAGTTATTATTGGGTTAGGTAAAAGCTTTGCTTTTTATATGTTTATTTTACAATTGGTATCTTGCTGAAGTTTTGTAAGAATGCTAGTTTTCCAATAAATCACATCATCTACTAGGGGTTATATTTTTTTCTCCTTTCCCAAAGTCACACTTCCTCGGTGGACTCCTTAATTTTATTCCTCACCTTAAGCATGTATGTAGTGCATCGGTGTAAATTTGTTATTGATTTCATATTCCTTTAAGCAAACTGTAATGTTCCATTTTTTTTTTTAAGATTTTTATTTTATTTATTTGACAGAGAGAGAGAACGCGAGAGAGGGAACACAAGCAGGGGGATTGGGAGAGGGAGAAGCAGGCTTCCCGCCGAGCAGGGACCCTGGGATCATGACCTGAGCAGAAGACAGATGCTTAACGACTGAGCCACCTAGGCACCCCAATACTATAATGTTTTATAAGGGATGTAAGTTGAATAGCATTTTAGACATTTATTAAGATGATTGTACAGCTTTCCTCCTTTACAAATAGAGTAAAATATATTTTTCTTACCAGAAAGCCAACCTTGTATTTCTAGAATGCATGTTAGCCTACTTGGTCATGGATTAATATTCCCGTGATATACATGTGGTATTGATTTATTCATAATTCTTTAAGATTTTTCAATCTACTTAATTCTTTCCTACTTCCTTTGACAATTTTTGGTCCTGGGTTCACACTAACTGTGTAAAATGAATTAGGATGATTTTTCTACATTCTGAGACAGTTTACATGGCTTTACATATTTCCTCCTTGAAATGTTAAAACAATTCTCCTGGCGGTGCATGGGTGGCTCAGTTGGTTAAGCGTCTGCCTTCAGCTCAGGTCATGAACCCGGGGTCCTGGGATCGAGCCCTGTGTTAGGCTCCCTGCTCAGCAGGGGTCTGCTTCTCCCTCTCCCACTGTGCTCTCTCTCTCCTAAATAAATAAAATCTTAAAACAAAACAAAACAAAACAAAACAATTCTCCTGTAAAACACCTAGACTTTACTTACCAACTCCTCCATCTATACCTCAATCTCCAGGTACCAGTAATTCTCAGTTTTAACATCAGTTAATACAGTTTATCCAAATACCACTAAATTATTGCTGTTCCCATTATTTATCCTTTTGAAGAATTTAAGATTTCACTCTATTTTAGAAAGATATTTACAACAATTATTTAAATTTATTTATGTTTAAGTGGTTTCAGTTTCACTGCAGTCTTTTGGTATGAGGTGGATTTAATAAACCCAATCTTCTTTCATGTCTAAATTGGTTGGAATAATCTAAGTAGACTATTTTCTCAAGAAGTGGTATAATTTCGGAACACTTACATATCTGAAAATGTCTTTCTCCCATTGTCTTCACCTGTGAAGGCATCTTCACTAGGTATAAATCTTGGATTAAAAATTTCCCTCTCCAAAATGCAAAGGGATGGTTTCCTATCAACTCTTGGCACGGCATGAGGCTGGCTTGTTTTTTCTTCTCTTGCAGGTTACTGGCTTTTGTTTGTTCTTGCCTTTATCCTCAAATTTTAATACTTTAAATTATAATTTGTGTCTAAATTACAGGATGTGTCTAATTATAGAATGCTTTTCTCAATGATTTTTCTGGAACATGATGAGTTCTTTGAATCTCTACATGCAGATCTTTCTTTGGTCCCCCCAAATCTTTATTCAACTCTATCTTTGAACAATGCTTCTGCTCTACCTGTTCTGTTCCCTTTCACAAACATCAAACACCCCATGCTAAAGTGCCAACCTTTGTCCTACCATTGGCTGTCCACTCCCTTGCTGGTACCATCTCTAGGTGCTCTGCATTCTGAGAGCTGCTTTGTGTGTGTGTGTGACACTGATTCTGTTTTCTGAAGTGTCTGCTGTCCACTTTTGCTTCTGCATTCTTTAGTTCCTATAAGCATCACCATACTCACCTTAGTCTATTCTCTCTTTACAGCTTTCTGTTTCTGCTTCACAAATAGCATATTTTCTTATATTCTTTTGAAGAGACCAAAAGTTTCCTGAAAATTTCTCCCAGTTTCTGGAAATGAGATTATGTACTGACAGAGCATAATTTTATAAGTGTTTAGGACAATGCTCCTTCTCTTTGTTTTGCAGTGTTCTGCCCAAAGTCCCACCACCTCTACCTCCCCCAGACTTGTGGCTACTTCACTCATCTTTGGCTGTAGCAAGAGATATCCCTGGGTGATGGGACTAAGATATTTTTGCCTATTTTTCAGGTTTTTTTTTTAAACTTTTGTTGTACATATATACTTGGTGATAATTATTTTAGAAAAAAATTAAAATAGAAAAAAATTCTTTCTTTAAAGTACTCTGTGAACAGCACAATAAAAAAATCAGTTTTTGTGAATCTAGGATCAATACAAAAGTTATGATATGAAGATGGCAAGTTAAAAGTTATGTACTTTTGCTTCTGAAAGGGGAAATTGCTAATATATTAAGAAAGAATGACAACATGATCTAATCCTCTTTCCCACACAAACACCAATTTTATTCCAAATAATCACATAATTTTAAAAAATTTCCCTAAAACACTCTTACAAAAAGTAACCCCACTGTCATTAATTCTGGAAATTTCGTTTTGTACATTAGTAAGTACGACCTTAGTTGAACTGAAACAGTCCAAAAATTCCACAGCTTCTATAGATTTCATCTTAAAAGTTAAAAAAAAAACTACTTTTCATGATAAATGATGCTACTGATAACTTTACTTGGTGGACTTTTAGTTACTTTGGTAATTTTTACAATCTTACAAATAAGCAACACACATTATTATGAAATAATAATAAGCCAGTCTAATGGCTTGCATTGGAGGCCAAGGAGTTGCATTTTGTCAAACCCAAATTGAAAAGAGTTGAATTTAGGTTAATACAGAGAAAGGCCTGCTCTGGATGTGTTGTCCTTTGTAATTCTTGAAGCATCAGATGAATAGTAAAAAGTTCAAAGAGCTTCTTATTACTCCTGTAAGAGAACAAGTACATTAACTTAGTTGCACACTCTCGGGGAGTTTATCTGAAATGACAAGGAGAGATCATTTACTTGTAAATGTGGGCAAATGGCACCTGGTTTTGACATAGTGCAGAACATAGGTTAACTAAAGGATTAATATGCCAAGACAAACAAAACGAGCTTTAGGAGATAAGCTTAAAGTGGAAAAGTATTCAAGGAAGATGACAATATGCTTTATAATCCTGAAAACTGCACCCTAGTCACCATTAAAATGCTTGAGAATTTTTTTTTCCTCACAGCTAGAAAAAAAAATACTTGATCATTTTTTTTTTTTTAAAGATTTTATTTATTTGACAGAGAGAGACACAGCGAGAGAGGGAACACAAGCAGGGGGAATGGGAGAGGGAGAAGCAGGCTTCCCGCTGAGCAGGGAGCCCGATGTGGGGCTCGATCCCAGGACCCCGGGATCATGACCTGAGCCGAAGGCAGACGCTTAACGACTGAGCCACCCAGGTGCCGCAATACTTGATCATTTTATTTTAAGTAAGTAGCAGAGTACTGGGTTACCTTTTGACTTAGCTCCAAAATACCTTTTCAGCCATCTGCCTTCTAATAATCAGTCAGTAATGTCATTTTCAATCAGTTAGAATAATATCTGAAATATATTTCTTATTCCTTGTCTGCATATATTTACCTCTTGAAAGAGATTATCAAATAACCTATGTAACCACCCACTTAATACAAAATGATTCACATCTCTGTGGTTTTAAAGCTTTACTTTTAAGACCTTCTTGCACATCAGCTATTCCCAGCCCTCCTGCTGGAGCTTTGTTCTAGCTCTTCATTTACATTCATTTCAGAATGTAGACTATAACACACATCAAGAATAGTAAAATGCTTTGGCTCAAGGGAGTACATAAAAAAAAATCCCACAAATTAAGAGCTAAGACCCAATTAAATCTAAATAATGTTACTGCAACTTTGTGACACCACAGGTAAACTATAGTAGGTCTTCCTGAAAATTTACCGGATACAAATCAAGACAACCATGGTACAGTCTGCAAGTGAAGGAAGACAAAGAATTGATAAGCTTAACTGATGCCAGTCCAAAATTTGCTGAGTTGAGTATGAGGTTACAATTCGACAATTAATAATTTACTGTGGTGTGGTACTGTGTGCTAGGCAGCAAGGAGAACATATGGACCCACTGTCACACACCTACAAATAATTTTAAGAGGTATTGATTATATTTACTATTCAAGTACACCAAGGTCTGGTAAAATACCTAAGTTCACTACCATGCAAATTACAGGTGAGGGGAAAGGAAAGGGGCAGAGGAGCTAAACCAAAACCAAAATTTTACTGTTATAAACATGAGATGAGACTGGTGTTTAATTTGCCTCAAAAGAAACACTAGACTCTACCAAGATTAGGAAAATAAAACCTAAAATCTGTGTCCTTTATTTATAATTCAATAACTGGTTATATCAATGTCTGCATCAGGGGAAAGAAGAGGAAACATAAAAAGAATGCCCTTGGTTCTTACAATAAAATCCAAATTAGTGGCACAACAAGCCCATAATTATTTCCTAAAATAAAACCAATTACCAACATTATTTTAAATCTCTTCTGCCTGCTTCATTCTCATTCCCTAAATTCATTTCAGTACATCAATAAGGATCTGCAGATATACTTTCAGTATCTTTTTTATTTTCACCTGTGGTATTACAGAGTATCAGTGTGCAGTAATTCACTCTGATTCTACCACTTTAAATTACTCTTAGTTTTGCATACTCTGTGGTAGTTAAATTTCGTTTAGCAAAAATGAACTATAGAACCAGGACATTCCTAGATGGACACTCTGATTCTCGTCTGTCACTGAGTATGTATCATAGGCATGTGGTAATAATTCATGAATTTCACTTTTCTACATTTATTGGGAATTGTAACTTAATAAAGTTGAGCCAGTATAGGACTCTGAGAAACAAACTGAGGGTTTTAGAGAGGAGGGGGGTGGGAGGATGGGTTAGCCCGGTGATGGGTATTAAGGAGGGCACGTACTGCTTGGAGCACTGGGGGTTGTATGAAAACAGTGAATCGTGGATCACTGCATCGAAAACTGGTGATGTACTGTATGGTGACTAACATAACATAATAAAATAAAATTTTTAAAAAAGGCCTAAATCATCACAATGTCTTTCAATAAAAAAAATCTTAGATATAAAAAATTTGTACTTGACTTTGGAAAGCTTCTGCAAAATAGTACTGAGCTTTTCCAGTGTTTAAAGATCAAGCTTAGGGATTTGAAGCAGCACAGAGCAAGTATGAAAAGATAAAGTGTTGCTACAGGCTTCCAGGAAAGCTGCAAGGATTCTGCAAAACAAATCACCAGTGCTTTACTGTTAGGGAGTAGCTAAAAAGGAAATTAAAAAAAAAAACAAAGCTAGAACTATGTGGTATATTCATAAATATTGATTTGGATTTCCATTCTTTTCATACTTAAACTTTAGGACAAAAATATCATCATTTGAAAATTAAAATGTCCACTGGCTCTTGTTGAACAACGCAAACCAAAGATAAGACTATTTTCCCTAATATCCAACTTCCACTAGGTAGTATTTAGCAGAAATCCCATGTTTGAAATAATGGGGGAAGGTCATTTCTTCAACAAGTTCATAACAGTGGGCTGAGTTTAAATAATTAGCAATAAGAAATTTTGTTGGGGTAGCAATTTTTTAACGCTAAATATAAGAATTTTATTTAAAATAACAAGTGTTAGCAAGGATGTGGAGAAAAAGGAACCCTCTTGTACTATTGGTGGGAATGCAAATTGGTGCAGTCACTGTGGAAGACAGTATGGAGGTTCCTCAAAAAAGTAAAAATAGAACTACCATATGATCTAGTAATTCCACTACTGGGCATTTACCCAAAGGAAATAAAAACACTAATTCAAAAAGATATGTGTACCCCTATGTTTATTGCAGCATTACGTACAATAGGCAAGATATGAAAGCAACCCAGGTAGCCATCAATAGATGAATGGATAAATAAAGATGTGGTATATATATAGCACAGTGGAATTGTACGTGTGTTACACACACACACACACACACACACACACACACACACATATGCACAATGGAATATTACTCAGCCATAAAAACACAATAGGATATTGCCATTTGTGACAACCTGGATGGACCTAAAGGGTATACCATATGATTTCCCTCATATGTGGCTTTAAGAAACAAAACAAAGAAAAAAGGCACAAACAAAAAACAGACTCTTAAATTCAGAGAACAAACAGGTGGATGCCAGAGGGGAGGTATATGAGGAGCGGTGAGATAGATAAAGGGAATAAAGAGGTACAAATTTCTGGTTACAAAATAAATAAGTCACAGAGATGAAAAGTACAGCATAAGGAATAGTCAATAAGATTATAATGTTTGGTGACAGATGGTGACTACACTTATCATACTGTACTTATCATACACTTAGCACTGAGTAATGTGTAGAATTGTTGGACCATTATGTTGTCCACCTGACACTAATATAACACTGTTAATTATAGTGAAATAAAAAAATTTAAAAATATATCATTTGAGTGTTAATGACAATTTACATAATCAATGGATAGGGAATAATTTTCTATTCATAAAAGCAAAAGGGGAAGGGATTCATAAAAGAAAAGATTAAAGAATTTTATGAAATAAAATTTTTAAATGTCTATGTAAGCAAAAATTTTAAACTTAAAAGGCAAAAGCTCTAAAAAACAAAAAAAGCAAAACAAATGGGAAATGGCAAACTCGGGGCAGGGTGATGGTGAGGAAATTCCCTTGTAATATATTATAAATATGATAGCTTTGTATTCATCATTCTTTCTGAATCCATAAGCACAGCTTGCAAGACGGTCTTTACTGAGTAAAGTAAACTGTTCAATAATGAAACCAACAAAATCCACACTAGTAAAGTCAGAGCAATGTTGTGATAACAGAAAATGAAAGGTGCTACATGCTAGCAGTGGACCACGAGGACAGTGGTCACTTGTCCTCTGCACGTTACCACGTAGTAGAAAGTAGGAGGAAAAAACGTAATACTTTCCCCACAGCAGTCTAACCCAAGTACGGACTACACTTAGTTCACCAAAAGTCATGTGCATGTTTGGGTGTCTATATGTGTTGTGTGCATGTGTGTGCATGTGTGTGTGTGCATGCACATGTATGTATCTCAGTTACAGGATCTTCTTAAAGAATGAAAATGTAGGTTGCAAATATAGCTAACATAACATAATGAAATAAAATAAAATAAAAATATTAGAATTGTTTTATGTTTTTAAAAATAAAAACAAGTAAATAAAAAGACGTTTTCGGAAGACCAAAACACAAACATTCTAAATGTATCTTATTGGGATGCCTGGGTGGCTCAGTCGGTTAAGCAGCTGCCTTTGGCCCAGGTCATGATGCCAGCGTCCTGGGGTCAAGTCCCACATCAGGCTCCTTGCTCAGCAGGGAGCCTGCTTCTCCCTCTCTCTCCCTCTGCTTGTGCTCTGTCAAATAAATAAAATCTTTAAAAAAAATAAAAATAAAAAATAAATGTAATTTATTTGAAAATGCTACAAACATGCATTTTCATTTCTAGTAAAATATCTATTTCCATATCCTGGAGAATTTATAATGTTCTATGAAATTATGCTTTCATATAGTTTATGTTCTCTTATATTTATATGCATCTCATTATTAAAAAATTTGAGGCCTAACCTTTTTTGATTTATTATTAAGTATACACCATTGTATATGTGTTAAGTATTCATGGCTATGCTATAAAACATAACATTTCCTTTATATATTTGATATATAACATTGAAACAAATACTGATAAACTGAAAAATTTTGTTAGTATTAAAAAAACAAATAGAGCACACATAATCTACAAATAGCATTAAAATGCATTGATTGAAATTTGAAGCAGTTTCATTAAACAACTAACTGTACACAGGTTTCTTATTCAGATCCTGAGACATATGATTCATGTCAACTCTGAACAAGAAAGTTAACTATTGCTTGGTTAACAGAATTGAAATCGATGGGTAAAAAACAATCTTAAGTCACTACCAGAAAGACCACTAAGGGTTCTTAACACACCCACAATCTACAATATCGATGTTTTTGATCTAAAACCCTAGAAACCATGTAATAAAGTTATGATGGTTGTTTGTACAGTTGACCCTTGAAAAACATAGGTTTGAACTGTAGAGGTCCACTTATATGTGCATTTATAAATAAATACGGTGCAGTACTGTGTTATTTTCTCTTCTTTATTATTTTCTTAATGACATTTTCTTTTCTTTAGCTTACTTTATGGTAAGAATACAATATAGAATACATATAACATATAACATATGTGTTAATCGACTGTTTATGTTATTGGTAAGGCTTCTGTTCAACAGTAGGCTATTAGTAGTTAAGTTTTGGGGTGTCAAAAGTGCAGATTTTCACCTGTGTGGGAGGTCTGTGCCCCTAACCCCAGCATTGTTCAAGGGTCAACTGTAGTTCTAAAAATTCTGAAACAAAATTCAATTAACAAATTGATTCCAACTATATATAAAGAAGATGATACACCATTAAGTTGGGTTTATCCTAGGTATGCAAGATAGTTTAATATTAGAAAATCCATAAGTATAATTTATGACATTAACAGATAAAAAGAGAAAAGGCATTTGACCAAATTCAAAGTATATTAATATAAATTCTTAGTAAATTAAAAATGGAGAAAAAATTCTTCTACAAAGAAAGAATGTGTATGAAAAATGAGGAATAAACACCATCCTAACTGGACACTGTTAGAATTCATTTTAAAATCAGAAATGATATCATGATGCTCACTTTAGTTATTTTGATTTCATGTGTCATTGAAAGCCCTATATAGTGCAAGAAAATAAGAGAAATTACAGGCATAAGATCTGTAAAAGAAAAAATAAAATTTATTATTTGCAGCTGATATGACAGTTAACATTTAAAACACACAAACTATGGATCAATTATTAGAAAAAATAGAAGCGCCTGACAAGTGGGCTGATTACAAGATTAATATATTTTAAAAGTCAGTTGTATTTTCATTGTACTATCAGCAAACAACTGGAAGACACCATTGTGAATCAGAGAATACCAAGTACTAGGAATAAATGTAACAAATGCAACACCCTTAGAAAGAAAGTCACAAAACTTACTAGAATATATTTTAAAGATTTAAGTAAATAGAAAGACCAGATTTATGAGTAGAGAAACTCAGTATCACAAAGATGTCAGTTCTTTCCAAATTAATCTGTAGATTCAAAGCAATTTCAACCAAAATGCAATAGGATTTTTCTGGCACTTGATAAAATGATTGCAGAATGTACATAGGACAGGAAAGGGCTAGCCAGGGGACGTCTGAAAAAGAAAATCAAGAACCAGGAACTTTCCCTAACAAATATCAACAATTATACAACACCATAATAGTTAAGAGAGGTCACAAAGATAGACAAATTGACTAACAGACTAGGATAATGAGCCCAGAATATAACAAGTCCCACATATATATGTAACTTTGGTATTTCACAGTGTGTATAAATACCAGTTCTAAAACTGTAATATATGCTATACAGTAGAATATTATTTAGCCTTAACAAGGAAAGAAGTCCTAACACATGCCACAACGTGGATGGACCTTAAGGATGTTATTATGTTAAGTGAAATAAGCCAGTCACAAAAGGACAGATACTGGGGGCACCTGGCTGGCTTAGTCAGTAGAGCAGGCAACGCTTGATCTCAGGCTTGTGAGTTCAAGACCCACGTTGAGCATAGGGCTTACATGGAAGGAAGGAAGGAAGGAAGCAAGGAAGGAGGGAGGGAGGGAGGAAGGAAAGGAAAGGAAACAGAAGAAAGGAAGGAAGGAAGAACACCGTATGATTCTATTTATACGAAGTACCCAGAATGACCAAATTCATAGACACAGAAAGCAGTATGGTGATTGATGATCCACTATTTTGGGACAAATAAATGCCCTTTTCCTGCCCTCTTATTATATAGTTATCTGTTGGAAATTAATGAAGTTGGAAAAAAAGAAAAACCATATTAAATAAGTGTTTATTGTGAACACAACCTTCAAAATGCTTGCAAAAACATGATTTGTGTGTGTGTGTGTATACACCTACATATAATACACAAACTTACAAATACCAAATTTCATTTTGAAAGCTGGGTGATGAAAGTCAGAACAAAAATGAATGAAACAGTCATGGGGACATCTGTGTTTTCATCCTGGGAAACTGTAGAAATATGAGCAATAAGAAATTTAATTTACCATTCAAGACCTACAGACGATATTTTTTCCATGTCTTTGTGACAGACACTGGTCAACCGTGAAAGTAATCTCCCCCAGACAGTACATTCCACAGACAGGATAACTATGACAAAAATGAACTACTACTTTAAAACCACCAATTAGAAACCAAGAAGAAGCCACAGTTTTCAGCCAAGTATCCTGACATGAGAGCAAGATTAACTGATCACAAACTACAGCATGTTGGAAGCAAGGTACTGTGTAAAGAAATCTGCTTTATGAAATACAAGCATAACAACAATTAAACAAGGCACTTGAGTCCCTTTTTAAAGATGAAGTAAAAGATTAATTATTGCATCATATACATGCAAAAAATAAGTGCTTGTTCAAAAGGAAGTGGGAGATGAAAGTTGTGAGGAGATGAGAAATCAAGACAAAATAAAGCCTCTAAATTTTTTGATGTTTATTTTTCCTCCAAAAATTAATACATATAATTTTCTGAAAAACAGAAATGTAGAAAAACATCACATAGACTGTTTTCAAGCAAAACACAACTTCTAAGCATTTTAATCGACTTATAAATCACACACCATATATAAAATTTTTAACTTATCCCATACAATTAATCACATTGCATATTTTCTTATATTGCTACAGTCTTATAACAAAATTTTGATGGATATATAATACTCCATTAAGGAAATATAGACTGTGTGCGTGTTCCCCTCTCACTCTTAATCCTTAGCCCTTCTACAGATTCCATTCCTGTTATGTTTCTTGTATATCTTATCATTCCAGATATTTCTACATATACAAGTGGGTGTGTGTTATGATAGCATACTAAACAAATTTTTCTCCCTTGCTTTATTTCTTTAATTAAAATATGTCACGGAGATCATTTTTTATTACTAGGTATCATCTGCTTTATCTTTATTTTTTAAATTGTGGAAAATATACATGGCATAAAATTTACCAGTTAATCAGTTTAAAGTGTGCAGTTCAGTAGTGTTAAGTAGATTCACATTGTTGTGCAACCAACCTCCAGAACTTTTTCATCTTACAAAACTGAAATGCTATGCCCATTAGTCAATAACTCCCCATTCCCCTCTCCCAACCCCTGATGTCCACCATTCTATTCTCTGTTTCCATAAATTTGACCACTCTAGTTACTGCATATAAGTGGACTCATACAGTATCTGTCTTTTTGTGTCTGCTTATGTCCCTTAGCATAATGTCCTCAAGGTTCATTCATGTTGTATCATGTGTCAGAACTTTCTTCCTTTTTATAACTAATACTTCATTGTGTGTATATACCCATTTTGTTTATCCATTCATCCTGAAATGGACACCTGGGTTGTTTCCACCTTTTGACTATTGTGAATAATGCTATGAACATGGGTGTACAGATATCCCTTTGAGATCCTGCTTTAAATTCTGCTGTATATATCTCTTGGATACATATACCCAGAAGTGAGATTGCTGGATCATGGGATAATTCTGTTTTTAATTTTTTGATGAACCGCCATACTGTTTTCCACAGTGGCTACACCATTTTACATTCCTGGCAACAGTGCACAAGTTTCTAACTTCTCCATATCCCCACCAACACTTGTTGATAGTAGCCATCCTAATGGGGGTGAAGTGGTATCTCATTTTGGTTTTGATTTGCATTTCCTTAATGATTAGTGATGTTAAGCATCTTTCCATATATTTGTTAGCCATTCTTACTTTTTAACAGCTGCGTAGTATTATATATGGAAACTATAATTTATTTAATTAATATCCTGATTAAATAAACTGTCTCAGTCGCTCCTAAAAACAAAACTGCAGACTCTCATTTACAATTTTCTGGTTTCCATTTAAAAAAACCTTTTCATTATGGAATTTCAAATATACAATAAAGTAGGCAAACTAATATGAAGAACTCCATGTACCAATGAGCCACCTAAACAGTTATCAATTTCTGGCCAATTTTGTTTCACTGACACTCCTACCTAGATCCCCCACCCCCCACATTTTATTTTAAAGAAAATCCGAGTCATTATATCATTTAGTTTATAATTAGTTTCCCAGATATCTTTAAAACTTGTACATCGTTTTTACGTACATGTAACACATCTATAAGATAAATTCCAAAATGTGGATTTTCTGGGTCAAGTAGAGCTGAATATTACATTATGATAGCTAGTCCTCGCTGTCCTCAGTAAAAATTGTGTAGATTTACTCTCCCATCAACAGTAAATCAAAGTACCCGTCTGTGTTCCCCATATTCTCATCAAAATAGCATATTGCCAAACTAATCTTTGCCTTTATGTGAAAAATGGTGTTTTAAAATTTTATTTATGATATTGGACACCTTCTTGTACTTTTAAAACTCATTCCTATTTTTCTTTTTCTGTGGAAACCTGTGTATATACCTTGTCTATTTTTCTGAATGGTTGAACTTTTTCATACTGACTCCTTTTGTAATAAGGAAATTAGACCTTTTTTAGTTGCTATTTGTTTGCTATGCAGAATTTTTAATATTCCTATTTGGTTACATTTATTAATCTTTAATTTTATGGTTTCTAGGGTTTATATCCTATTTGGAAAGTATCTCTCCACAGCAATCTTAATTTTTTTCTCCCGTGTTTTCTTCTAATATTTTTATACGCCTTTTTTAAACATGTACACATTTGCCCTGTTTAGAATTAATTTTGATATAAGGATATCAAAGGCATCAGTGCCCACCCCGCGTATACATAGACGGTGGGAAACAGTTTTCTTTCTATAATTAGAAAGTAAATTTAGTTACAAAATCTGATACCTTTAAGAGATCATTTATATTTATCTCAGTATAAATAACCTACATTCATCCTTGGCAGATTTCAGGTTTTGGTAGAGGTAATGGGGGAAGAGGATGAGAACCAGTAAGGGAAGAAACAATGTGGAGACAAGACCGGAATGTCTCAAAGAAAGGTTAACTTTTCCCAAATTCACAATCTGAAAGCGCTCTGAAATCCTAGAGAGCTTCCCAGAACGTGCCAGGCTTTGTATACAGGGATTCAGTCGTGGCCAGTGCAGACAAGGATCTCTCCCGAGAGTCCGGTGAACTGACTCCATCTTCTGAAGTCTTCTCAGGACCCCTCACCCAGACAGAGTGGAATCCCAACACCTTGGGCCAAAGTCTTCTGGCAGAGCCATGCGGTCCGTCAGCCTAGCCGAATCAGAGGTGTCTCGAAGAAGGAAAACACTGGCTGCTCCTTCCGCTTGCGGCATGCAGTGCAGTCACCCGAGAGGAGCAGCGGAGGCCAGTCGCGATACACCCCCTACAAGCCTGCGGTTCCGGGGGACTCTCAGTGGAGCTTTTGTACCCGCCCCACGAGTACGGTCTTTGGAGCGTGCCGGGCGGGGGCGGAGCGGGGCGGGGCGAAGTCAGGAGGGGGCGGGGCCGAAGACGAACTGGGGGCGGGGCGGGGCCGGTGGGGGACTGGGCGGGGCCGAGAAGCGGGGGCGGGTAGAGGCGGGGCCGGACAGGGATGAGGGGAGAGGCGCTGGGGGGCGGGTCGGGTCGGCGCCAGGGACCGTGTGGAGGCTAGGGAGGGAGCGGGGCCGAGGACCGGCCGGAGGTGGGACGATGCTCGGGGAAGGGGAGGGTTTGAGGCGGAGCCAGACGGGGGCGGGGCCGTGGCGGAACCAGGCCGGGAACCGGGCCGAGGGAAGGCCGGAGGTAGGGCGGGAACGAGGCCGGGTTTCCCGCGCCGGCGGCTCCGCCTCCGCGCCCACCTCTCCTCGCCCCTGCCCCGCGCTCCCGCGCGGCGCGCCCAACCATTTGCCGGTTGAGGACGGGAGGCGGCGGCGGCCTCCCCGCCCCTTGCCTGCCTCCCCTTCCTGCTCGCGGCCCGCCCGCCGGCCCGCCAGCCAGCCCGCCCGTAGCCTGCCGCTGCGCGAGGGAGGAGACGGCGGTCGGAGCGGCGCGGGCAGCCGAGGTGCGGAGGGACGAAAGCCGACTGCGGAGAGATGCTGGGCGTGGCGGCAGGAATGACCAACAGGTAAGGGACGGGCGCCGTCGCGACTGCGCTGCGCTCGGCACCCGGCACGTCGGCGGCGAACCAATTCCCCGGCCTTCCCGGGGGCCTGGGTGCCGGTCGTGGGTGGGCGGCCTCTCTCCCCGGGCTCCGGCCTCCGTCCGAGCCCCTCCGCGGCCGCGGAGCCGGGCGCAGAGCGGGGCCGTGTCCTCCAGGCCCAGCCGCCCGCAGCCACGCTTCCGCGCTACCCCCGCGGCGCGCTCCGACCCGGGCTGGCGGCCGCTGGTGAGAGGTTCCACTAGTTATTGGTGACGTGTCCACTGTCGCCTAAACACTTCGAGGGCTTAGCACAGCACCCGACAGCAGATGTTTGTTGAGTGAATAGTTCATGTTCTAGCCGTTGGAACACGTTATACAGACCAGCGGCTCTCGAACGTCTTGGTCTTAGCACCCATTTTAAAAAATAAAAGAACTTTTTGCTTGAGATGGTTATGCCTATAGATATTTACTGGATTAGAAGTGAAAACTGAGACATTTAAAATATTTAATTCATTAAAGAAACAGTCAATCCGTTATATGTTAATAGACATAACACATTTTTATGAAAATAGTATTTTCCTAAACAAAAAATCAGCGCGACGAATGGTGTTCTTTTACATTTTGCAAATCTCTTAAATGTCTAGCATAGTAGGACAACTAGGGTTTCCTAAATGCTTTGCATTCAGTCTATTGCGATGTGTTTTTTGACTGAACTGTGTGAAGAAAATCTGGTCTTACACCTAGTTGGAAAGGGAGGAGTGTTTTAATAGCTTTTGCAGATAATTGTGGATATTCTTTGCTACTACACTCAAACTAGATAAATGGTAGTTTCTTAAAGATTAGTTAGGATGTGGAATCTGAAGCCTTACCAGTGAACTTTTCACTCCTACATAAAAATTCACTGGTCTGTTTTGCAGTGTGAATGGACTTGTTACCCATTGTAACATCATATGTTTGTCATTTGGAAAATATTGGTTCATAGAGTTAGGCAGATCTTCCAAATGCTGACACATTTCATCATACAATACCACTAGATAATATTTGTCAATATCACCACTGATTTCATTAGAAGAGTTGGTAAGTATTGAGAACCTGTCACACTCCAGGCGGTGGGAACAAGTTTGCCACCATTCTGAATTTCACTCGAAAATTTGATTTTTATTATTGGCAGGAAACTACTGTCAGTTGTTTTCCTCTAAGTGACAGGCTCACTTTTTTGAGTTCCAGGAAATGTCTGCCAAATACAAGTCTAAAAACCATAGTTCATCACTTATTATTTCCAGTAAAAATGGTATACCATGAAGAAAGCATTTGATTCACCTCATCACTCAGTGACACATGTGCTTTTCCTGGAGACAACCATCTTCTTTGGTATGCAGCAGAACTGCTTTATGCATACCTCCCTTGTCATCACAAGTAACAAGAAGGTCAAGGGTCAAGATTTAATAATGTTAATAATTTGTACCGCTTCATCCAGGACATTTTTTTGTTTTTGAAAAATTTACTGAATATTAAGTTGATACAAAATTTAAAATATAAGATATAAAGAATAATGTTACAGTGGCTACACAGTACGAATAAAGAACATAAATTGTTTCCTTTTAAGACCCTTCAACTGATCTAGTGTCCCTCCTTGATCTCATCCCCGTCCCGTCCTGAATTTGCTGTTAGCAATCCTTTCCTTTTTTTCTTTTATTTTCTTTCTTTCTTTTTTTTTTTTGTTTTAAGTACATTCATGTTGTTGGATGATCATTACCACCATCCATCTATCTCTGGAATTCTTTTCCCCTTGCAAAACTGAAATTCTATACCCATTAAATAACAACTTTCTGTTCCTCCCTCCCTGCCAGCCCCTGGTAACTCCTATTCTGTTTTCTATCTCTGATTTTGACATTCCAGGTAATTCATATAAATGGAATCAATCACACAGTATTTGTCTCTCTGTGATTGGCTTATTTCATTCACTTAGCATAATGTGCTCAGGGTTCATCCATGTTGTAGCATGTCAGAATTTCCTGACTTTTTAGAGCTGAATAATATTCCATTGTATGTGTACATTCATTTGTTTTATTTATTCATCCTTTGATGGTTACTTGGGTTGCGTCTGTGTTTTAGCTATTGTGAATAATGCTGCTAATAACATGGGTATGCATTCTTTAATTGGAATTTTTATAGATTCACATGCAGTTATAAGAAATAATTCAGAGAGATCCAGTGTATCCTTTACCCAGTTTCCCCAATAATAATATTTTGCAAAGAAGTAGTATAGTGTCACAACCATGTTGGTAGTAACACAATCCATCAGTCTTACTCAGATTTCCCAGTTGTAGTCATCTGTGTGTGTGTATGTGTGTTTAGTTCTGTGTAATTTTATCACAAGTGTTGGTGTATGTGTCTATCACCATAGTCAAAATATAGAACAGTGAGTTCCAGCATCACAAGGATCCTCATGTTGCCGTGTTATGCCCATACCCACCTCCATGTTTTCTTCCTCCTTCTTAAAGCCTGGAAACCACTCATCTGTTCAATATTTCTAAAATGTTGTCATTTCAAAATTTATATAAGTAGACTCATACATATATAACCTTTTGGGATTGCCTTTTTTAAAATTCAGCTTAATTCCCTGGACACGCCTCCAAGTTGTGCATATCATAGTTCCTCATCATGGCTGAGTAGTACTCCATGCTACAAGTATGGAACAGTCTTTCGCCAGTTGAAGGACATTTAGGCTGTTTCCAGGTTTGGGCTCTTAATAATAAAACTGCTGTGAACGTTTGTGGACAGGTTTTTTAAGTAGATGGAAGTTTTCCTTTCTCTGGGATAAATATCCAAGAGTGCAGTTTCTGGGTTGTATGGTAATTTCGTGTTTCACTTTCTAAGAAACTGCTGGACTATTCCAAAGTGGCTGTACCATTTTCTTTCTTTTTTTTTTTAAGATTTATTTATTTATTTGACAGAGAGAGGGACAGCGAGAGAGGGAACACAAGCAGTGGGGGAGCTGGAGAGGGAGAAGCAGGCTTCCCGCTGAGCAGGGAGCCCGATGCGGGGCTTGATCCCAGGAGCCTGGGATCATGACCTGAGCCGAAGTCAGACGCTTAATGACTGAGCCACCCAGGCACCCCGTGGCTGTACCATTTTCATCAAGGATGTTTAAAAGGGAAGTTGGCATTCTTTTCCTGCAAGTCCATGGAGGTGAAGAATTCAGTTGCACCACTTAGCGACCGGCACTTATACCCACCTTTGCTTTTGCATTATCCGTGAAAGTGTCACTGCAGTGCAAAAGGCTACAGCAACTTTTTCGGAACTTCTTAGTAGTATTATGAAAAGAGTTTTGATCTCGCAGACCTCTTGTAAAAGTCTTGGAGATACCTCCACCACCCCTACCTCCTCCAGGGTTTTGAGACCACATTTGGAGAACCGCTGTTAATGACATAATCCTAAATGATGAGGGAGGTGGATATTTGGTATATTTTTAAAAGACTATGTAGAAAGATTTCTCTTAAAATATGTATTAAGGGCTTGTTGTTCTGTGTGCTGTCTAGTTTGGGGGAGTTTTAGTGGGACTTACTAAGACTTGAAGAACCACTACGAAAAAAAGCAATTTTCTGCCCTTAAGGATTTTCCTGACAAGATAGCCAGTGTTGTAATGAAAAGGAAAAATGTCATGGCAGTGAGTGTCTTACTAAAACTTCAGTGCTCTGTGCCTTTTTGTATGGGTGAGGAAGTTGGGCTCTTCATTTTTAAGAAAACCAGTGAAAATTAGGTGGTGGAAAGATAACCTTCAGTTCTGGTTGTTCCATGCCCTACAAGCTTAGAGAAAACAATCGATCAGGACTGTTGTCTTTGAATTCTTTAAAAAAAGTCTTATCATTGACATACAACGTTATATTAGTTTCAGATATACAAATATACAACATAGTGATTAGACAGTTCCGTTCCATACATTGCAAAATACCACAATAATAAATGCAATTATCATCTGTCATCATACAATGTTATTACAATATTATTGATTATATTCCCTCTGTTGAGCTTTTCATCCCCTTGACTTATTTTAGAACTGGAAGTTTGTACCTCTAAATCCCCTTCACCTGTTTTGCCCTTGTTCCCAGTCCTCCACCCTGACACCGCTCCCCCCTCCCCAACACACAACCAACCACCAGTTTGTTCTCTGTATTTATGAGTCTCTTTCTGTTTGGTTTGTTCATTTTTTATTTTTGGATTCCACATATTATCATTCCCATCCCTTTCCTCTATGGTGACCCCTGGAACCATCTTCTGGACAGCTCTTTCTCTTGGCAAATGTGGGTACAGCACTTGAGCTTTCCTTTCTTCCTAGAGAGGGCCTTTCTGCCCCTCCATTTGGTCAGAGAAGCTTCAACAGCTAAAGCAGATCTATAATGGGAGAGCAAAGCTTTGCTCTTAGAGTCTCTATTTTTAATAGTGTTATGTTTGTTCTTCAGATAATCATTTAAATAAACCCCAGTGTAGGTCATGTTCTTAGTTAAGGTTGCACTTAAATAGAAGGCAAAACATCTCAGGCCGTTTGTCGATTTTGCATTTCTTGTAATTATGCTTTAAGCTGTGGTTTCCCACCCACAGGAATATCATCTACATTACATGCTGGACTGTTGCCATGTTACCTTCTAAAAATTTCAATTTTAAGATACTTGAGAAGCAAGGGCTGCTCTACCTGCTGCACACATTGTGCATTCTGCCCCACAGTGGTTTTACCCCCCCTCATACTGACATCATCTCTCTTTTATTTGATCTCATCAGACATTTCCACACTGGAGTTCACTGGGGGAGAGGAGGAAGCATTTTCCTGCATATTTCTTTATTTTTTTCATGTTGGAGCATATTTTGGAGTTTGAGGAGTCCACAAGAAAATTTAACATAGATAAGGGTTGGGAAGTTACAGATAAATCAGGCTCTGAATAGTGTGTTCTGTGTGGGGTAGGAAAAAGGGTGCTGGAAATTGAGTTTGAATGCTGACAGATGTGTTGGGGGTGGGAGACACCTGAAGTCTGGAGTCTTACTAGGATGTCTGAGGGGTAGGTATGATAAAGTGAGAGAAGAACCACTACAAACCTAACAGAACCACTACTACCTAACAAAATGTACCGTCTTAATCATTTTTCAGTGTGCATTCAGTGGCATTAAATACATTCACACTGGTGTGCCGCCATTGCCATTAGCCATCTCCAGAACTTTCTCGTCATCCCACACTGAAACTCCAGGCGATTAAACAATGTTTCCTCATTTCTGGCAATTATTTTTTTTTTTAATTTAATAAGCTGTCTTACAGGTTTTCCTGTGTAGCATATCTAGATCTACCATAATTTTTTAACTTTAGATTTAATGGCTGTATAGTAGTTCACAGTATACATGTGATAGATTTATATAACCAGCCCTTGATGGACATTTTGGTTCCAGTTTTTTGTTATTTCAAGTCCGTTGAACATCCGTGCCAGTGTTTCTGTAGGAGATCCCTGAGTGGGTGTGTGCATGGATGGTTGGGCCCATGTTCTAATCCCAGCTGTGTCCCTTCATGGCTCCATGGCCTTACCCAAGTCAGCCTCCTTAAGGCTTATTTTCTTTTTTCTTTTTTTTAAGATTTGATTTATTTATTTGACAGAGAGAGAGAGAGTGAAAGAGGGAACACAAGCAAGGGGAATGGGAGAGGGAGAAGCAGACTTCCCACTGAACAGGGAGCCCAGTGCAGGGCTTGATCCCAGGACCCTGGGATCATGACCCGAGCCGAAGGCAGACGCTAACAACTGAGCCATCCAGGCATCCCAAGGCTTATTTTCTTAATTTATAAAGTAATACCGTCTATCTCAGAGAGTTGTTGTGAGAATTAAATATGCAGGCCAATATAAACATTTCTGAAAGATACAAATGAAACTGTTAATAATTGTTGCCCCCCGAGAGGGTGTCTAGGAATCTAAGGAGTTTAGGAATCTAGAATGAGAGGGAAATTTCTTTACTGTGTACCTTTTTGTACTGTTTTGATTTTTTTAACCATGTGCATGGAATCTGACATCATGCCAGGAACATAGTAGATGCTCAGTTAATGGTAACTATAGTTGTTGATGTTGATTTTTTCTATCATCCTGGTTCTTTTTTCAAAGCTTACAACTTCTGACTTCACTGTTAATGGCACTGATACAGTCACTTGCGATTTCTTCCATTTCTTCACTCTCTATACCCACATTCTTGCCGAGTTCCTACCGTAGAATTTTCTTTGAATCCATACTTCTCTTTCTCACTCCTTACTTCTTTTTCACCCTTGTTCTGATTATCTTTCAAGTGAGTGTAAGATAACAATATTAAGGCTGGGAAAGACTTTAGAGAATACAAAATAAAATACATATGCATATTAAAACATTTGAGGTGGAACATACAATTCTGTGTCCATTCCTGTTTGTTGTTTAAACGTTGATAAAGTACAGATTCTTTTAAAGGTGTTATAGGATTTGTGGTAGCATTTTTGTAGTATATGCTCTTTGTTAGCATATACTGAAAAGACAATTACAGTAACATGAAGATTAAGAAATTTACCTAGCATTTAAAAAATGGCTTCATATGTGAAAAAGTTACAATCTACTAATGTACTCAACACTTTTGTGAGTCTACTACAGTAGTCCACTCAACTCTTCCTTTATTTTATAGGTCAGGAGTTGCATAGAGAGGTAATTTTATTTACCTCTATTCAAGGCCACAAAGTGAGTTAATAGTAGGGGTAGGACTAGAGCCCAAATTTTGAAGGTAGTGTGGAGTCCTCTCTGCTGTACTACACTAGTTTGTTCTGTTACTTCATTCAAAGTGCATTGTTAGAGTTTGTTACAT
This sequence comes from Halichoerus grypus, assembly GCF_964656455.1. NCBI lineage: Eukaryota > Metazoa > Chordata > Mammalia > Carnivora > Phocidae > Halichoerus > Halichoerus grypus. The sequence continues at coordinate 80,856,052 of NC_135721.1, read as the reverse complement.
ATATATTTTATCTTCCTATCTATATTGTAAGTGCCTTGAGGGCTGAGACTTTGATATTTCTGAGCCCCATTAACATAGTGGTTCTGGAAATGTCTGAATGAATTACTAAATGTTGCCTTAGAATTGTTCTATTGCAAAGGTCCTGGATGTCACTCTCTTTCAAGTGGATTCCTTTTGTGAAATGCGTTCTTGGGAACATGGGATTCGTAGGCATACATGATGGTGATTGTATTTCTTCATTCCCAGAGACTTGGGTCTTCTTGCCCACCCATGTCCACTGCCCCCACATGGCACAGTCTGAGAGATTCTTTCCTGTTGACAGACTTCTTTACTGATGCATCAGTTAAGTGACAAATACACCAGCTGCTTAAACAGATTGTAAATTATTTCTCATTGGCAAATGTTGTAGTTGTTGGTTTTGTTTTGTGAAAGCTGGGCACATTGCTACCCCTTATGGAATCTGCTTTACTAATACAGCACGGGAGAGAGCGTGGGCAGTTGCTGCCTCTCCCACAGCTTGTTGCTCCTCCTTCTCAATGCAGCAGATTCCACAGAGTTTTTAATATGCAAGGCGCGGTGCAGGTGCAACTGTAGAGACCAAAAAGGCAGAGAAGACATGGTCCCAGCTC